>NW_024752394.1:0-5897 GCF_018991925.1 Homarus americanus
CCCCATAAATATGGGAAAGGTTTCTGTACCCCATAATCCACCCCTCATAACGATGGGAGAGGTTTCTGCACCCCATAAATATGGGAAAGGTTTCTGTACCCCATAATCCACCCCACATGAATTGGGAGAGGTTTCTGTACCCCATAATCAACCCCACATAAATATGGCAGAGGTTTTTGTACCCCATAAAATCTCCCCCATAAATATGGTAGAGGTTTCTGTACCCCATAATCCACCCCACATATATATGGGGGAGGTTTCTGTACCCTATAATCCACCCGACATAATTATGGGAGAGGTTTCTGTACCCCATAATCCACCCCCATAAATATGGGAGAGGTTCTGTACCCCTTAATCCACCCCCCATAAATATGGGAGAGGTTTCTGAACCCCATAATCACCGACATAAATATGGGAGAGGTTTCTGTACCCCATAATCCACCCCACATAAATATGGGAGAGGTTTCTGTACCCCATAATCCACCCGACATAAATATGGGAGAGTCTTCTGTACCCGATAATCCACCCCCCATAAATATGGGAGAGGTTTCTGTGCCCCTTAATCCACCCCCCATAAATATGGGAGAGGTTTCTGTACCCCATAAATATGGGAAAGGTTTCTGTATCCCATAATCCACCCCCCATAAATATGGGAGAGGTTTCTGTACCCAATAATCCACCCCACATAAATATGGGAGAGGTTTCTGTACCCCATAAATATGGGAGAGGTTTCTCTACCCCATAATCCACCCCTCATAATTATGTGAGAGGTTTCTGCACCCCATTATCCACCCCACATAAATTGGGAGAGGTTTCTGTACCCCATAATCCACCCCACATAAATATGGCAGAGGTTTTTGTACCCCATAATCCACCCCCCATAAATATGGCAGAGGTTTCTGTACCCCATAATCCACCCCACATAAATATGGGGGAGGTTTCTGTACCCTATAATCCACCCGACATAAATATGGGAGAGGTTTCTGTACCCCATAATCCACCCCCTTAAATATGGGAGAGGTTTCTGTACCCCTTAATCCACCCCCCATAAATATGGGAGAGGTTTCTGTACCGCATAATCCACCCCACATAAATATGGGAGATGTTTCTGTACCCATAACCCACCCGACATAAATATGGGAGAGGTTTCTGCACCCCATAATCCACCCCCCCTAAATATGGGAGAGGTTTCTGTTCCCCTTAATCCAACCCCAATAAATATGGGAGAGGTTTCTGTACTGCTTTATCCACCCGCTATTAATATGGGAGAGGTTTTAGTACCCCATAATCCACCCACATAAATGTGGGAGAGGTTTCTGTACCCCTTAATCCACCCTCCATGAATATGGGAGAGGTTTCTGTACCCCATAATCAACCCGACATAAATATGGGAGAGGTTTCTGTACCCCATAATCCACCCGATATAAATATGGGAGAGGTTTCTATACCCCATAATCCACCCGACATAAATATGGGAGAGGTTTCTGTACCCCTTAATCCACCCAACATAAATATGGGAGAGGTTTCTGTACCACATAATCCACCCCACATAAATATGGGAGAGGTTTCTGTACCCCATAATCCACCCCACATAAATATGGGAGAGGTTTCTGCCACCCATTCACCGACATAAATATGGAGGGTTTTGTACCCCATAATCACCCGCCGTGTGGGAGGGTTTCTGTACCCCATAATCCACCCCATAAATATGGGAAGTTTTCATACCCATAATCCACCCCCATAAATATAGGAGGGATTTCTGTACCCCATATTCACCCATAAATATGGGAGAGGTTCACCGCCCTATAATCCACAGGCAAATATGGGAAGTTGCACCCACATAATCCACGCCTAAATAGGAGGATTTTCTGTGCCACATCCACCCCACATAAATATGGGAGAGGTTCCTGTACCCTATAATCCACCCGACATAAATATGGGAGAGGATTCTTTACCCCATAATCCACGCCCCATAAATATGGGAGAGGTTTCTGTACCCCATAATCCACCCGACATAAATATGGGAGAGGTTTCTATACCCCATAATCCACCCGACATAAATATGGGAGAGGTTTCTGTACCCCATAATCCACCCCACATAAATATAGGAGAGGTTTCTGTACCCCATAATCCACCCCCCATAAATATGGGAAAGGTTTCTGTACCCTATAATCCACTCCCCATAATTATGGGAGAGGTTTATGTACCCCATTATCCACCCCAAATAAATTGGGAGAGGTTTCTGTACCCCATAATCCACCCCACATAAATATGGCAGAGTTTTTGTACACCATAATCCATCCCCCATAAATATGGTAGAGGTTTCTATACCCCATAATCCACCCCACATAAATATCGGAGGGTTTATGTAACCATTATCCCAAATAAATTGGGAGAGGTTCTGTACCACATAATCCCACCGCTTTTAAATACCCAGGAGGAAGTTTCTGTACCCCATAATCCACCCCCATAAATATGGGAGAGGTTTCTGCACCCAATAATCCACCCCCCCCTAAATATGGGAGAGGTTTCTGTTCCCTTTAATCCAACCCCAATATATATGGGAGAGGTTTCTGTACCGCTTTATCCACCCGCTATAAATATGGGAGAGATTTTAGTACCCCATAATCCTCCCACATAAATATGGGAGAAGTTTTTGTACCCCTTAATCCACCCCCCATGAATATGGGAGAGGTTTCTGTACCCCATAATCCACCAGACATAAATATGGGAGAGGTTTCTGTACCCCATAATCCACCCGACATAAATATGGGAGAGGTTTCTATACCCCATAATCCACCCGACATAAATATGGGAGAGGTTTCTGTACCCCATAATCCACCCAACATAAATATCGGAGAGGTTTCTGTACCACATAATCCACCCCACATAAATATCGGAGAAGTTTCTGTGCCCTATAATCCGCCCGACATAAATGTGGGAAAGGTTTCTGTACCCCATAATCCACCCCCCATAAATATGGGAGAGGTTTACGTACACCATAATCCACCCGACATATATATGGGAGAGGTTTCTGTACCCCATAACCCACCCGACATAAATATGGGAGAGATTTCTGTACCCCACAACCCACCCCCCATAAATAAGGGAGAGGACCTTGTACCCCTTAATCTACCCCCCATAAATATGGGAGAGGTTTCTGTACCCCATAATCCACCCCACATAAATATGGGAGAGGTTTTTGTACCCCATAATCCACCCGACATAAATATGGGAGAGGTTTCTATACGCCTTAATCCAACCCCCATAAATATGGGAGAGGTTTCTGTACCCCTTTATCCACCCGCCATAAATATGGGAGAGGTTTTTGTACCCCATAATACACCCCACATTAATATGGGAGAGGTTTCTGTACCCCATAAATATGGGAAAGGTTTCTGTACCCCATAATCCACCCACCAAAATTATGGGAGAGGTTTCTGTACCCCATAATCCACCCCCCATAATTATGGGAAAGGTTTCTGTACCCCATAATCCACCCCCCATAATTATGGGAGAGGTTTCTGTACCCCATTATCCACCCCACATAAATATGGGAGATGTTTCTGTACCCATAACCCACCCGACATAAATATGGGAGAGGTTTCTGCACCCCATAATCCACCCCCCTAAATATGGGAGAGTTTTCTGTACCCCTTAATCCAACCCCAATAAATATGGGAGAGGTTTCTGTACCGCTTTATCCACCCGCCATAAATATGGGAGAGGTTTTAGTACCCCATAATCCACCCACATATATATGGGAGAGGTTTCTGTACCCCATAATCCACCCGACATAAATATGGGAGAGGTTTCTGTACCCCATAATCCACCCCACATAAATATGGGAGAGGTTTCTGTACCGCATAATCCACCCCAAATAAATTGGGAGAGGTTTCTGTACCCCATAATCCACCCCACATAAATATGGCAGAGGTTTTTGTACACCATAATCCATCCCCCATAAATATGGTAGAGGTTTCTATACCCCATAATCCACCCCATAAATATGGGAGAGGTTTCTGTATAATCCACATAAATATGGAGGTTTCTGTACTTGCAATCCACCCCCATAAATATGGGAGGTTTCTGTACCCCTTAATCCACCCCCATAAATATGGGTGGGGTTTCTGTACCCCATAATCCACCCCCCCATAAATATGGGAGGAGGTTTCTTGCCCATAATCCACCCCACATAAATATGGGAGGGTTTCTGTACCCCATATCCACCGACATAAATATTGGAGGTTTTGCATGCCTAATCCACCCCCATAAATATGGGAGAGGTTTCTGTACCCCTTAATCCACCCAACATAAATATTGGAGAGTTTTCTGTACCCCATAATCCAACCCCCATAAATATGGGAGAGGTTTCTGTACCCCTTTATCCACCCGTCATAAATATGGTAGAAGTTTTTGTACCCCATAATCCACCCCACATAAATATGGGAGAGGTTTCTGTACCCCATAAATATGGGAATGGTTTCTATACCCCATAATCCACCCACCATAATTATGGGAGAGGTTTCTATACCCCATAATCCACCCCCCATAAATATGGGAAAGGTTTCTGTACCACATAATCCACCCCTCATAATTATGGGAGAGGTTTCTGCACCCCATTATCCACCCACATAAATTGGGAGAGGTTTCTGTACCCTATAATCCACCCCACATAAATATGGCAGAGGTTTTTGTACCCCATAATCCACCCCCCATAAATATGGTAGAGGTTTCTGTACCCCATAATCCTCCCCACATAAATATGGGGGAGGTTTCTATACCCTATAATCCACCCGACATAAATATGGGAGAGGTTTCTGTACCCTATAATCCATCCCCATAAATATGGGAGAGGTTTCTGTACCCCTTAATCCAGCCCCCATAAATATGGGAGAGGTTTCTGTGCCCCATAATCCACCCCACATAAATACGGAGTGCTTTTCCTGTACCATAACCCACCCGACATAAATGTGGAGGTTTCTGCCCATAATCCACCCCTAAATATGGGAGGGTTTCTGTTCTCTAATCCAAACTTTAATAAATGGGAGGTTTCTTAATACCCTTTATCCACCCGATATAAATATGGGAGAGGTTTTAGTTCCCCATAATCCACCCACATAAATATGGGAGAGGTTTCTGTACCCCTTAATCAACCCCACCATAAATATGGGAGAGGTTTCTGTACCCCATAATCCACCACACATAAATATTGGAGAGGTTTCTGTACCCCATAATCCACCCGACATAAATATGGGAGAGGTTTCTGTACCCCATAATCCACCCAACATAAATATGGGAGAGGTTTTTGTACCACATAATCCACCCCACATAAATATGGGAGAAGTTTCTGTGCCCTATAATCCACCCGACTTAAATATGGGAGAGGTTTCTGTACCCCATAAACCACCCCCCATAAATATGGGAGTGGTTTCCGTACACCATAATCCACCCGACATATATATGGGAGAGATTTCTATACCCCATAACCTACCCCCCATAAATAAGGGAGAGGTCATTGTACCCCTTAATCTACCCCCCATAAATATGGGAGAGGTTTCTGTACCCCATAATCCACCCCACATAAATATGGGAGAGGTTTCTGTACCCCATAATCCACCCACATAAATATGGGAGAGGTTTCTGTACCCCTTAATCCACTCCCCATGAATATGGGAGAGGTATCTGTACCCCATAATCCACCCGACATAAATATGGGAGAGGTTTCTCTACCCCATAATCCACCCCACATAAATATGGGAGAGGTTTCTGTACCGCATAATCAACCCCACATAAATATAGGAGGGGTTGCTGTACCCCTTAATCCACCCCCCCATAAATATGGGAGAGGTTTCTGTACCCCATAATCCACCCCACATAAATATGGGAGAGGTTTC
>NW_024752395.1:0-9097 GCF_018991925.1 Homarus americanus
CTGTAACACCTAGTTATATCTCTTGATTATTATATATATATATAAATCGTAGTTTTCCGGTGAGACTTGCAGGTTACAATGTGTGAGTGAGAAGGGTGAACTGATCCTCAGTAGCTGGTGTAAGCTATACTGTAGTTGTTGAGGCTGGTCTTCCTCCTCACTGATGAAACTTCCTGAAAATGGAACAGTTTTTTTTAGGCGGGTAATTAACAACTATATATTGTTCACTTAGGCAAGAATATTGTATGGCTGAGTCATATTAAATACTAGTTACATGGTGAGGAATATGTGTGTGTGTGTGTGGAGCCAGGCGGTCGACCTCGGGGAGAAGCATGGCCGGAAGTGGCTTGCTTCCTGTCAACCTCCTTAATTGTCTTCGTGCATGACTTATTACACCACCATCTGTGTGTTTAGTGTTACTGTTGCTGTGTGTGTGTGTGTGTGTGTGTGTGTGTGTGTGTGTGTGTGTGCATTTGTGTTTCTCATATTTTTACATTATAGTTATTCAGATGAGTTCCATATTTTAAAGTAAAAAAAAATACAGTTTCAGCATCATCTGTGTTTTAATTAACTTGTAGTATAAATCACCCATAGTACCAATGACTGCAGGTGTTAGAATAACTTGTATCGACTAATCTCTACACACACACACACACAGACACACACACACACACACACAGGCATCCCAAGCTACGGTCACAATTATTGGTTGGTTGTTGGTGACCAAATGATTTACTTATCAACCAGGAACGAAGATCTCCCTAATTGGGCGGAGCTTAGGTAATAGGTCAACTGATGTTAGGTATTTGATGAAACGGTACACAGGTAATGGCGCGTACAGCTAATATAGTGGCGCTCAGTTTATGGGTGTGGTTCTTGTAGTAAGGTATCCATTCTCAGGTGGTGATACGGTGTGGTGTTGACTTGCTACACACACACAATCGGTAGTAATAAAAGGCAGGTATATTTATTGGGTTAGTGATGGAGTGATAGCTGCTGTTTGGTCGGTGTTTGTCAGGTATTGGTTGTATATGTGATGAATAATAGCTGTGGTTATTATTATTATTATTATACTTTCTTTTTAGTTGTGGGAGGGATAAGTGTGTTAGGTCGCTTGATTTTGGTCTCAACTTTGTCAGTGACGTTACGTGGACTCTGGGGGGGGGGGGGGGGTCGCTTGCTTAATTATACACTACCTGCAAGCACCCAAAAATGTAGCTTATTACAACGCTAAGTGCTCGTTAACTTAATGCTGGAGCTGAAAGAGAAATACGACATTAATATTGAAGGTGTTAAAGATTAGGACGATAATTTGCTTTGGGGTGAAATTGGGGAGTGAAGTCGATATTAATAATAATTATAATGATAAAAAATGCAATACTATGACTACTACTACTACTACTAATAATAATAATAATAATAATAATCATCATCTCTGGGTATAGTAATGGTAATAATAGTGTGTAATTAATCACAAGAATTAGTTACATATAGCGATGAGTTCGTTTGTAATTATATAGACCCTTTAACACACAAACAAATGGTAGTTGAAATTGTGTGCACTAAGAGGAGGTCTGTGCCTGAGTACACCACACTACCACGGCACTGTACGTGCTGACAGATCACAACTGATATTTACATTTAAATGAACTTTGCATAAAAATACTGAATGGGAACCTGACATGCACGTCCAGCCATTGTTGTTGTCACGTGATTTATGTGGATTATTTTTCAATGTTGTTAAAGCGTTTATTTATCTACAGTGTGCGGGGGGGGAGGAGGGGGTCACTCCTTGTATGTTTGTTTGGAATTAAATTATCTTAAGACGGATTTCAACGGCTAACATCAAAGTTAGATTATAGGTTAGATTATATATTCGTCGATATTTAATATAATTTTGAAGAAGGTTGCAATAAAGTGAACTGGATAGATGTAATAAAACTTGGTAGGTGGGTGTAATGCTGCTGAATTAAGAAGTGATAAAGGCTATGTGAGTATATATGAAAGGCTCTAGGTCACGGGACTAGGTCACGGGACTAGGTTTACGGTTCTAGTTCACGGCTCTAGGTCACGGCTCTAGGTCACGGGACTAGGTTTCCGGTTCTAGTTCACGGCTCTAGGTCACGGGGCTAGGTTTACGGTTCTAGTTCACGGCTCAAGGTCACGGCTCTAGGTCACGGCTCTAGGTCACGGTTCTAGTTCACGGGACTAGGTTCACGGCTCTAGGTCACAGCTGTAGGTCCTGGCTCAAGGTCACGGTTCTAGGTTACGGGACTAGGTCACGGCACGGCTCTAGGTCACGGCTAAAGGTCACGGCTCTGTCACGGTTCTAGGTCACGGCTCTTAAATAACAGCTATAGGACACGATGCAAAGTCACGGCTCTAGGTCACGGGACTAGGTTTCCGGTTCTAGTTCACGGCTCTAAGTCACGGGGCTAGGTTTCCGGTTCTAGTTCACGGCTCTAGGTCACGGGACTAGGTTTACGGTTCTAGTTCACGGCTCTAGGTCACGGCTCTAGGTCACGGTTCTAGTTCACGGCTCTAGGTCACGGCTAAAGGTCACGGCTCTCTCACGGTTCTAGGTCACGGCTCTTAAATAACTGCTATAGGTCACGATGCAAAGTCACGGTTCTAGGTCATGGCTGTCACGACTCAGGGTCACGGCTCTGTCACGGATATATGTCACGGATCTTGGTCACGGCTCTAGGACACAGCCCTAGGTCACGGTTCAAGGTCACGGCTCTAGGTCACGGGTTTAGGTCACGGATCTAGGTCACAGTTCAAGGTCACAACTCTGTCACAGTTCAAGATCAAAGTTCTAGATAAAAACTCTAGGTCACGGCTCTAGGTCACGGCTCTAGGTCACGGTTCAAGGTCACGGTTCAAGGCAAGGTTCTAGGTCACGGCTCTAGGTCACGGTTCAAGGTCACGGTTCAAGGCAAGGTTCTAGGTCACGGCTCTAGGTCACGGATCTAGGTCACAGCTCCAGGTCACGACTCTGTCACGGTTCAAGGTCAAAGTTCTAGATCAAAACTCTAGGTCACTGCTCTAGGTCACGTCACGGTCTGCCCCAGGTCACGCCTGGCCCCCAGCTCGGCTCTAGGCCCGCGCCCCAGGTCACGGATCTAGGTCACAGCTCCAGGTCACGACTCTGTCACGGTTCAAGGTCAAAGTTCTAGATCAAAACTCTAGGTCATCTGCTCTAGGTCACGGCTCAAAGTCACGGTTCAAGGCAAGGCTCTCGGTCACGGCTCTTGGTCACGGCTCTAGGTCACGGCTCTAGGTCAAAGACTTTCGACGAAATACCTCATTATCGGGTGGACAGTTTAATTTAACTTTGCCAAAAAATTGGATAATGTCTCCTCATAACCCCACCCTTCCTCTCCTTTACCTTACCTTCCCCCTCTCTCCCTCTCCCCCTCTCTCTTCCCTCCTTCCCCTTTCTCCTCCACTCCCCCCCCTTTTTCTTTCACTCAATAAAATTATTATTATTATTATTATTATTATTATTATTATTATTATTATTATTATTATTATTATTATTTCCGCTTCAGTAAAGAGATATAGGAAAGAGGTAATTTTGTCTGTTAAAAAAAATAAAAATAAAAAATTCCAAATGAAACTCAGATTTTTTGGTTTGATATGCAACACACACTAAAAAAAATTTTGTTTTTTCTAATGTACTGTAGTGTATATTGTTATGGTGATTTCAAAACTTTCATCCCTTTTTTTGGAGAAATTCATAGAACAAAAATTAAAAGCCCTTTAAAATTTTAATGATCTATATAAAAATGTTAACCTAACCTACCTAAGTTAACCTAACTGGAAACTGACTTAACTATCATAAAATAAAGTATAGTGTCTTTCATATTTTAAAGGTTGGATTAAGGACAAATTCACTTAGGTTAATTTATGGTCACAGTTAATTAGTCAAGTCTGACATATTTCTGTTGTACGTATATCACATTTATTGAATATTCATAATTTCATTATCTTTGAATATTCAAGAATTGTAATATAAAAACAATTAACGGTAAAGGCAGTCATACCTGTGATTACTTTCTACAATTATTGCATCTAGCTATAATTGAGTGGAGCATCAAGGTGAGTTAGGTAAGATACAAGGAGTTTAAAGATGAAAATGTATTACAGTCTCTCCTCGACTTACGACGGCGTTCCGTCCCGACGACTATGTCGTAATACCTGAAATATTGTTATTAAATATTATCATCAATGACTTCTTTTGGTATTAAACAATACAATTTGGTGCTAATTTTTTCCTCTTATATAAAGTAGCTTTAGTGTATAGGGTGAAACATCTATCATGAAGTGATTGTCATTAGAACTTTACGGGGTCTGAATTTGTAAAAAAACACAACTAATGTGTTTAATCTACTCATAATCAATTTGGTAAAATGAATGTTTAGGTCATCCACCTCTACTTGGCATTTGAAAAAACATAATTTCAATGTCACCAAACCTAACCTAACCCAACTTAACTAATCTAACATAACCTAACTTAACTGGTAAAAAACGGTCAACTTAAAATCATTAAATTCGCTGGATGGCCAAAAAGATAATAATATCATCAATTCCATTTATTTTAGAGGGACTTATTCATTTTTGTTGAAATCATGGACATACAAAGCCAATATATCTACATTTGATTCTACCAGTGTGAATGGCAAAGTTAATTAATATCACCACTCCAACTGTTGGCCCAAACAAGTCGTAAAGTAGTTCTTTTTTGTAATACATCGAGTCACTAAGGGAATATAAAAATAAAACATGAATTTAGGTCACTGAATTTATCTTATTAGTAGCAAATTGTGGTTAAATTGATGCACAAATGAAACATGCCTGGGAAGTACCTAGCACTAGTTACCTGGCAAATTTGGACTTATTAAAATATGAAATCTAGGCTAATAAGTAATTATACTAAGGAAATAATTATTCTGGTAGTGCTGGACTGTTATTAATTGCCCTCATTACGAAAATTGGGTCGATATTAATTCTGATAAAGGACGTCATTCACCATCCCAGAGGAAGCTGTTCTCACCACTCTTCAAATAGACCATTTACGACTTTTTTTTAGTTCAATTTGATTTCAATACATTTCTACACATAAATTAGTTGTATTAGTTATCTTAAAGGCTTACCTTTTATGATGGTTAGGCGAATTTGGAGGATATAAACGGCGCTGTAGAGGCTGGCGGCATTTTTCGTACACAAACATGGACCGCTTTTAAAAAGAACAATACAATTCTGCATGTGCTGTTCTGTATGGAGTATATCGTATAACAAATATTATTCCTTTGCAGATTTATACATTTTATGTCCATCCAAATCAATTTTCTTTCTTTTGGTTTCAAAAATAGTTGCCGGACGAAATTTCCCCATGTTCCAATAACGATGGCTGTCCACGGGTAATGTGAACCTCGTGGAGAACTGAAGTTGTTCCTGGAAATGAAATGGAAGGATGATTTACTAAGTTGATATTGTGTTCTCCTCTATCTCTCTCTTGTGTGTGGTTTTTTTACGGGAATTAGCCAACCCGGGCACAGGTCAAACGACCCACAACGGAGCCTGGGGGGCGAAAAAAAAGAACTTTATTTTTATGAGATTCTGTCTGTTCGTCCATCTTGTGCGGGCAATCAACATGGTAGGTAGTGAGCCGGTCGAGTCTCTATTGTTTTGACGCTTTTTTGTTTTTTTAATGCCCCAATTTAAAAGAGTGACTTACAGTAGATGAATTCACCATTTGGGGGTAAGGGTGGGGGGAGTGAGGGTGGGGGATGGGGGTTGGCGGGGTGAAGGTGGAGGGTGGGGGATGAGGGGTGTGGTAATGGAGAAGGTTTAGGTGAGGGAATTTAGTGGACAAAGACTTGAGAATCCAACAGACATATACACAAGATAGTCATACACACACATACATGGCAGTCATATGCACAAGACAGTAATACACACACATACATGGCAGTCATATACACAAGATAGTCATACACACACATACATGGCAGTCATATGCACAAGACAGTCATACACGCACACACACACCCGAGTCATGTACACAAGAAGACAAGTCATACACGCCCACATAGCTTGAATGTTGTACGGAGTGCCCCATTATATCTCTATGTTAATAAACGTCTACTTTTGGAGGTTGACTGCGTAAATATATGAATTATTAAAGAAAAACAGGAAAAACAGCTAATGTAACATAAATAGACCTTCCAAAAAGTCGATAGTAATTCCCCTGCCTGTGACACGACGAAGTAAGTACCTCTATCTAGCTCCTCCAGTCCTAGATCGAGGCAAGGCCAAGCCAGTTCATCACTTATTAACTAAACTCTCGGGTAGGTGTAGGTTAGGTAGGGTAGGACATCCCGTCTATAACCCCCACCCATCATCCTCTCACCCATCCTGGGAGGTGGGGAATGGTACCATCCGTCAGCCAACAACAGAAGGTACCAAGAACCACTGACTGGGAAGGGTGAGAGGATGAAGGGGTGGGTGTAGTGGGTGGTGTGCTAAAAAAATAAAAAATATATATAAAAAAAATAAAAAATAAAAAATAAAAAAAAATAAAAAAAAATAAATAAATAAAAAAAATAAAAATAAAAAAATAAAAAAACGAAAAAAAAGTGTAGTGGGTCGTTGCGTTGGGTCGTTGGGTTCGTTGCGTTGGGTCGTTGGGTTCGTTGCGGTGGGTCGTTAGGTTCGTTGCGGTGGTCGTTGGGTTCGGTACGTTGGGTCGTTGGGTTCGTTGCGTTGCAGTGGGTCGTTGGGTTCGTTGCGTTGCGGTGGGTCGTTGGAGGTTCGTTGCGTTGGGTCGTTGGGTTCGTTGCGTTGGGTCGTTGGGTTCGTTGCGTTGCGGTGGGTCGTTGGGTTCGTTGCGTTGGGTCGTTGGGTTCGTTGCGGTGGGTCGTTGGGTCGTTGGGTTCGTTGCGTTGCGTTGGGTCGTTGGGTTCGTTGCGTTGCGTTGGGTCGTTGGGTTCGTTGCGTTGGGTCGTTGGGTTCGTTGCGTTGCGGTGGGTCGTTGGGTTCGTTGCGTTGCGGTGGGTCGTTGGGTTCGTTGCGTTGCGGTGGGTCGTTCGATTCTTTTGGTGTTTTTTTTAACTTAAATGATTAATATAATTGAGAATAATAATTAGAACATTTATAATTACTGTAATTCCTGGTCATTTGTCAACAACATCAGAATTGAGACAGCACAAATAATACGTCATAAAATAGGGTAGTGTTGGGTAGGGTGGTGTAGGGTGGTGTATTGGGGGTGTAGGACATCCCGACTATAACCACCCACCCACACCCATCATCCTCTCACCCATCCTGGGAGGTACCAAGAACCACCGACTGGGAAGGGTGAGAGGATGAAGGGGTGGGTGGGGTGAGAGGGATGATGGGGAGTGGGGGATGAGGAGAGGGAATCCACATCCTTCCCAGGGTGTAGTATGGGGTATGGTGGTGTAGTATGGGGTATGGTGGTGTAGGGTGGTGTACGGTAAGGTATCAGGACCCACCGACTGGGAAGTGTGTGTGTAGGGTGGTGTAGTGGGTGGTGTAGTGTGGGGTATGGTGGTGTAGTGAGGGTGTAGTGGGTGGTGTAGTATGGGGTATGGTGGTGTAGGGTGGTGTACGGTAAGGTATCAGGACCCACCGACTTGGAAGTGTGTGTGTAGGGTGGTGTAGTGGGTGGTGTAGTGTGGGGTATGGTGGTGTAGTGAGGGTGTAGTGGGTCTTGTAGTATGGGGTATGGTGGTGTAGGGTGGTGTACGGTAAGGTATCAGGACCCACCGACTGGGAAGTGTGTGTGTAGGGTGGTGTAGTGTGGGGTATGGTGGTGTAGTGGGGGTGTAGTGGGTAGTGTAGTATGGGGTATGGTGGTGTAGGGTGGTGTACGGTAAGGTATCAGGACCCACCGACTGGGAAGGGTGTGGAATCCCCCCATCCCCCATCCACACCCATCCTGGGAGGTGGAGAATGGCACCATCCGGTAGTTGGCAACGGAAGGTATCAGGACCCACCGACTGGGAAGGGTGTGGAATCCCCTCATCCCCCATCCACACCCATCCTGGGAGGTGGAGAATGGCACCATCCGGTAGTTGGCAACGGAAGGTATCAGGACCCACTGACTGGGAAGGGTGTGGAATCCCCCCATCCCCCATCCACACCCATCCTCGGAGGTGGAGAATGGTACCATCCGGTAGTTGGCAACGGAAGGTATCAGGACCCACTGACTGGGAAGGGTGTGGAATACCCCCATCCCCCATCCACACCCATCCTGGGAGGTGGAGAATGGCACCATCCGGTAGTTGGCAACGGAAGGTATCAGGACCCACCGACTGGGAAGGGTGTGGAATCCCCCCATCCCCCATCTATCTGTGTCTCTGTGTCTGACTGTTTCTGCCAGTCTGTCTCACAATATCGATCTCTGTCTCTCTTTCTGATTTTCTGCCTCTGTTTTTCTGTCTGTCTGTCTCTTTCGTCTATATGTTAGTCTATGTCGCCGTCTCTGTTTCTGTCTGTCCCTCTATTTCTCCGTCTGTCTGTCTGTCAGTTGTCTGCTTGTGTCTGCGACAAACAGACAGACAGGCAGACAGAAAGAAACGGACACAGAGACCAACAGACAGACAGAGATTCCTACAAGTTGTTATTATTTCTTCTTTTACCAAAGTGTTCCTGTTGCTTAACAACTCAATCAGATACGTTATGGTTACGTGGTGAGTCAAGGGACAGTTGTCTATTTCAGTTTGGGTGACAGCGGTCGAGCCTGAGAAGAGCGCTGGACCTTCTTATTTACGGCGATTCCTTCTTTATCTTGAGTTATTAGCCAAGATTGTCTGTCTCTCCCTGTCTGCCTCTGACTGTCTGTCTGTCTCCGCTCGTCTGTTTGTCTGTCTGTATGTCTTTTTCTGTCTGTGTCTTTCGGTGTGTTTGTCCGTTTGTCTGACGGTTTCTGTCTGTTTCTGTGTGTCTGTCTGTTTAATGTCTGTCTGTCTGTGTCCGTCTGTCTGTCTGTTTTTCTAACTGTCTCTGTTTGTCTGTCTGTCTACAAATCCTCCCTAAGGAATCCTATCCTATAAATCAACATACC
>NW_024752396.1:0-12744 GCF_018991925.1 Homarus americanus
CTCATCCTTTTAGAACTTTCTTTCTTTCTTTTTCACTACCTCTTGTTGTAGCTGTATTTTCTCACTTTCCAACTTCCCTTGTGCTTCATCACTCGTATTAGACTCATCACTACTCAACTCAAGGTCTTCAAGAACTTCGTCCAATACTATCTTTTCTTTACTCTTCCATGTAGAGTTCTTAAGCGATAATTCACTTTCCATGGGGCAATGTTGACATCCCACAACACCCAGCCAGGAGTCATGGGACCCCGAGCAGTTATTTTCGTGTGGTAAACAGGTCCTTATACACAAGTAGGTAAGTCTATATATCCTTCAGATAATGTAATAGGCTCGAAAACATCCCAAATTTGGGAGCTAGCACTCACAGCTGTGTTTACCAGTGCCCGCCACCCAACCGAGCAGGAACGTAGTCTTTGCTCGAATGAAGAATGTCTAATGAGATTACGAGAGGAAGGAGGGCCCAGCGGAGGAGTTACATACCTCCTCCTCCCCATCTCCCTTGCTCTGGCTGAGTTATGTGATTAAATCTCTTAACAGTCAAATGGTTAATATACGATGAATTGCTATATTAATACTCAATTCAAGTAGCTAAACAACTGTTTTCCATTGTAATTTTTTATTAGAATAAGCATTGCCGGATATGGTATGTAAAAGCAACACTAAACTCCCTTTAGTTACCGGACAAACCTTACGTTTGTTATTTTATTTTATATATTTATGGTTTTGGTTGCACTATATTTAAACGGGTGTTGTCGGCAGGAATGTATGGAACAACTTGTCGGGGTCCAGCATAACATCAGAGGCAATAAACGACACTATGACCTTGGCAGATCCTCTCTACACTCCCCAAGCAGATAGAAAAGTCAGAGTAGGAATATCATCATGAACGTTCATCAATTCTTTGCTCAAGAAGGTTCTTGCGAAACGATAGAAGAAAGAAGTTGTGTAGAAGACAGCCTCAGCAACTCCGGTCTCTATGACCACGGTGGAAAGAATCAAGGCAGAAGCAAAGAAATCGCCAGGCGGAGTAATATGTTCGCCAAGTGCCAGACCTTCACCTGTCGTAGGACAACTTGACTATTTTGATAGAGAATGCATCAGAAGAGAGCTCCTCTCGTTTTATGAAAGAGGTGAACTACCTACACTGTCAGCATTGTTGGAGAGGGTAAAGCAGCCTGTTTTAAAGGGTCACAGAGTTCACTTTATAAAATAGTAAAGAAGCTGGGGTTCAAGTACAGAGTGGCAGGAAAATCTTGATGGAGAAGGAGGACATTGCAGCTGCAAGAAACAAATACCTCAGATACATACAAAAGAACAGAGAAAGCTCTAATCCCCGTCCAGAGGTATATCTAGATGAAACCTGGATCAACCAGAATCAATGTGTTGAGCGGTGTTGGACTGTGAATGACGGATCAGCAGGACCCAAACTCAAATCAGGAAGAGGAGCTAGGTTTATCATCGCGCATGCTGGTGGTCGTCAGGGATTCATACCCGGAGCTCTGTTGATGTTTAGGTCCAAGAATGGAGCCAAGGGTGACTACCACGATTCAATGGATCATGAACGGGTTAAGGCCTGGTTTAAAGAGCAACTACTCCAAAACATCCAAGGAGGATGTTAAGATCATTAAGATCATTAATAAAGTACCAACGAGTAGCAGCAAGAAGTGTGAAGTAATGCAGTGGCGAGGATCAAATAACATCTGTTATGATCCTTCCTTCACAAAAGTAGAATTACTTCAGGTCTGCAAACAGCAAAAAGAAAAACAGGAATATGAAATAGATCAAATAGCGGACATAAAGTACTCAGACCACCTCCTTACCACTGCAGGTTGAGGGAATTACCAAAGAGGCAATCCAACACAACCCCAGAGCATTGGCAAAACTGTATAAGACATACAATGAAAATAGAAGATGAATGTAGAGCCAAAGATACAGCTCTAATTCACTTGCTTGAAAATTTTATAATTAACTTGATCTCAGATGAAAGTAGTGGGGAAGATAACACTGGTAGTGAAATGATTGTGGGAGGATAAGGCGCTGTCATTGTGATGGAGGGATGAATTATACTGTAATGCAATAAAGTTGTCAGTTAAGTCTTAGCCGCAGTTTTATAATATTCCAGCATTATCTTCTGAGAGAGAGAGAGATTAAAGCATGGTCACGATATAACGTGGGAATGGTGAAGTACAGAAGGAAGAGATTCATTTGGAGGAGGATATAAAATTGAGAGTTACCCGGCGGGAAGAAATACAGAGATAACCGGATAACTTAGAAGGCATGAACATAAATGGCATAGACTACGAAAGGTTGAAAGTGACTGGAGGCATGAAAGAATACGGAGGTGGAATACAAGTACAGGACATGAGACGAAGAGAGAGAAGGAAAGGTAGACCTATGTTGTTTATCAGTGGGGAAGGGGAGATGAGTGTAAATTTGTTGTATATTTATTCTCACATTTGCTGTAACTGTAGATATTATCAGATATAACTATATTATAGATGTATGCCAAAATTAACTGAAATTTTGACTGAAGAAATCTTGTCGTGAACTCGGGAACAAGAGAAAGAGAAAATTGTTTTGCGAACAACTTCATATTTCCCGCCTCTGGTGACGGCTGTTTGTTCGAACTGCCAACCTCCCCAGTCTCTCACACTCGCCCACCAACTTTTAGGGGTCGTGTAATATTTCAATGTGATTCTGATCTCTTAAAATGTTAGTTTTTGCATGATGTAGTATTACTGATACGTAATTTGTCTTAGTGTGACTTATTGTTGGTAACAATAAGTGTATATTAAATGCATCCTCTGAAAGCGTGAATTTGCTACCATAGTTTAACAGTTAATTCATGTATAAGATTTCTGATAAACTTCCTACGTGCTTATGTTTGATATAATGAATATATGTATCTTTATATAATTTAGCTTAATATTTTTCTCGTTGCAAACGGTCATTCCAACGATTAGGAATAAACTCATTCAAAAATACATCAATACTTCAGAACGAAATCGGACAGGTTTGCAGCAGCCAATCAGCTGTAACTCTGAGAAAAAAATGCACATTAGTCGCTACTTACCAAGTTAACCAACGTGTGTGTGACTGTGTCCGCTCCACCACCACTGTTTTTGTGTTGGGTGAGTTCTGGCACAACTAATTGTGTTGTTAAGTGAACAGACAAACATAAATCAAGTCTACAGTGTATTATATCAAGAGATTATTAGCCTTGTTGTGTGTAAGACTGGGCTGTCTATTGAAGGATGATGGTTTGTGGCCGACCAGAGTGAGTACATTGGCCTCCGGTGAAGTTCCCGTGGATGGATCATATCGCGGTGAGTATTATCACAATTTATTGTAGGTTTTGTTGTGTGCTTCCGTCATTATTGTTGTATCTTGGTAAACGTAATCACGATTCGCAGTGTACGAAACTAGGTTTACAGAAGCAGTGTATTCGCTTCCATCGGATAAATAAAGCAGGAATTTTGTTAATATAGGTTTGGAAAGGTTACCTTTTTTTTTTTAACCCCACATTTTCCCTCCTCTTCAATGCCCTGCCCACTTTGGAAGGTCCTTTCCTTTGTCGTTCCTAGTGTTAAAAGGATTATATATCCTTGAATTTGCAGTTGTCCCAAAAATAAAGGTCACATTCTTTCAAATCACAATGAAAAATATAAAGAAACAAATTATTTCAATACTAGAATTCCCGGTTCGACGTAAAACGAATCTGAAGGGAGGTGTTAGTACAGTAATTTAATTTCTTCGAGTTACTACTGTTTTGTGGGGAAAATTTCTCACTTTGTGTAGTAATAGTCATACAGATACATGTACTCTAACTTATTAGATATAGTTTTTTTTTTATCCCCGGTTAACGTCTGGAGTAAAAACAGGAAGAATTTGTCAACTGATATATATATATATATATATATATATATATATATATATATATATATATATATATATATATAAAATCACACAGGAAAAAGGAAACAGCAGAACTTTTAAACTCGTCTTTTATTAAAGAGTTGCCTCTGAGATATCTTGGAATAAGATGAAAGCTGGAATACTCGATACGTGATACAACTCAAGGTATCCTTTCCACGTTTTCATTGTGGATCTACATGATATATATATATATATATATATATATATATATATATATATATATATATATATATATATATATATATATATATATATATATATATATATATATATATATATACCAAGTAAATCACTGTGGAGTTGCGCGTGATCTAGGTATATGCTGATAACCCACAAGGAAAGAAAAGCAAGTTCCCAAGCTTTCGTGTAATTCACATCTTCAGGGGTGAGTGGGCCTTACTCACACCAGAATGTGGTGCTGCTATATATATATATATATATATATATATATATATATATATATATATATATATATATATATATATATATATATATATATATATATATATATCTATCTATCTTGATAAAATCACACGGAAAATGGAAACAACGGAGTACCTTAGCTTTCGTCTTTATTCAAGACATCTTCAGAGGCAACTGGATTACATGGACAGAGAGAGGCCTAAATATACAGGGTGACCTAAAAACATGAGGTCAGGTCATAATGATGACATCCACTAATCTCCACACCAACACAACCGTAGAGGAGCTTAAGAGAAGGGTGGTGACGTGACTAGACAGGTCAGGTCAGAAAAAAGGGACCCACAAAATAACTGTCATACATCAAGATCAAAGGTTTTCAAAGCATTTTTAACCTTGGGCCACTGACAAATAAATTTATGTAACATATTATCAGTTTTGAACTGACCATCACTAAGGTTTATTGATTTTAATTCCTTAATCAAACTAGCTTCAACCAGAAGTCTTTCTGTGACACAAGATGATTTGAATACTTCTAAGCTTTTTTCCCAAGCAATGGGGTGATTATTATTCCTAACATGAACGAACAAGGCACTGCTTTCAGATGAAGTTCTGATATTATACTTATGTTGTTTGATTCTGAGCTGCAGTGTTTTTCCTGTCTGACCTACATAATTACAATTACATTGGCTACATGGAATACAATACACACTTCCATTTACATTCAAACTTGGGCTATTCCTTATTAACATATTGGTAATGGTTGAGTCATACTTGAAAACAACATTAATATTTAGAAGCTTGAGGGACCGAACTAACGGGACAAATTCATCACGATAGGGCAGAGTCAAAATATTCTTAAGTGTAGGAACTTGTCTGGTTTGAGAGGAATGAAAGGATTTTTTAGCCCTTTTAAAGCAACGATCAACAAACACAGAAGGGTACCCAAGTTTCTGTGCAATAGAACGAATGTGTTTAAATTCATCGTCAATAAATTCAGAGTCACAAATACGCAGACATCTTAGGAACATAGCAGAAAAAACTGACATTTTGGTACACTGAAGGTCATTCGATAAAAAGTGAATGAAACTGTCTACCTGTGTGGGCTTTCTATATACCTTAAATTTATAGTTTTGGCCATTTCTCATGATAAGCATATCAAGAAATGGAAGGGATTCATTTATTTCTCTTTCAATTTTGAATGTGATACTAGGGACAATATTATTAAGCTTGTCTAAAAATTCCAATGGGTCACTGTTTTTAGGCCAAAGACAAAGAACATCATCTACATATCCTTTCATTCCTCTCAAACCAGACAAGTTCCTACACTTAAGAATATTTTGACTGCCCTATCGTGATGAATTTGTCCCGTTAGTTCGGTCCCTCAAGCTTCTAAATATTAATGTTGTTTTCAAGTATGACTCAACCATTACCAATATGTTAATAAGGAATAGCCCAAGTTTGAATGTAAATGGAAGTGTTTATTGTATTCCATGTAGCAAATGTAATTGTAATTATGTAGGTCAGACAGGAAAAACACTGCAGCTCAGAATCAAACAACATAAGTATAATATCAGAACTGCATCTGAAAGCAGTGCCTTGTTCGTTCATGTTAGGAATAATAATCACCCCATTGCTTGGGAAAAAAGCTTAGAAGTATTCAAATCATCTTGTGTCACAGAAAGACTTCTGGTTGAAGCTAGTTTGATTAAGGAATTAAAATCAATAAACCTTAGTGATGGTCTGTTCAAAACTGATAATATGTTACATAAATTTATTTGTCAGTGGCCCAAGGTTAAAAATGCTTTGAAAACCTTTGATCTTGATGTATGATAGTTATTTTGTGGGTCCCTTTTTTCTGACCTGACCTGTCTAGTCACGTCATCACCCTTCTCTTAAGCTCCTCTACGTGTGTGTTGGTGTGGGGATTAGTGGATGTCATCATTATGACCTGACCATGTTTTTAGGTCACCCTGTATATTTAAGCCTCTCTCTGTCCATGTAATCCAGTTGCCTCTGAAGATGTCTTGAATAAAGACGAAAGCTAAGGTAATCCGTTGTTTCCATTTTCCTTGTTGTTTCCATTTTCCCGTGTGATTTTATCAAGATTTATCTTATCCACGTTTTCATTGTGATTTACATGAAATATATATATATATATATATATATATATATATATATATATATATATATATATATATATATATATATATATATATATATATATATATATATATGTATATATATATATATATATATATATATATATATATATATATATATATATATATATATATATATATATATATATATATATATATATATATATATATATATATATATATATATATATATATATATATATATATATATATATATATATATATATATATATATATATATATATATATACATGTATATATATACTGTATATATATTACGTGACAAAAATGTATATATTTTGTGTGTGTGTGTGCAAAGACTATAATTATACGGAAAATAGGAATGAGACCCCTCGACGTGTGATTGAAATTTTGTTGAGCAGTCGCTAGATGGCTCTGCCAAGGTTTTACGTTGACTGTTGGCACTCCCAAAATTCAATCCAGTGTACCAGACATGTGTTGCTGGTGGATGTTATCGTCGCGTCATAATTTTCGCAACTGTGTGTTTATACTGGAAAGATATATATCAACACGTACATGTTTAAACTTATATTTTATTATGACTAAGACAAACTGATGTAGCCGAAGGTATTTGCACGCGAGTTAAAATAACGAAATAGTTCTTTGCACCCGAAACTTGTCATCATGGGCATCAGGTGCAGAGAGTGAAACTGTTATCTGCACCCGAGGTGTGTCATAGCGAAATTCGGGTGCAAAATTACTTCATCTATTTACAGTCAATATTGCCTAATCATATTCAATGAAAGATGAAAAAGTGTGTAACTATTCAAGTTACAGTAAAAACGACCAATTAAGTTCTTTGCGCCGACTTACTGTATTCGTCATTAATGTTTACAATGGAATTGTGAATATTAAAATTTTTACATACATGAACTGTTTTATTATCGTATACTAACAATATATCACTATGCACATAAACTTGCAGTCAATAGGAAAACATTGTCGAATACCGGTGTACAGTCCCCTTCACCCTTGCGTTTACAGGGACTCTTCATATAAACATTCTCAAATCATTGCATTGAGATATTTGTTTCAATATTGTTTTAGTTTGATTCCATAGTATGTTTACTATTGCGAGTTTCCTTTCTGCCGAATGTAAACAAACACAGCGGTGCCACATTGCACAAAACCTGACGAGCCCCAGCAAGCATACTAGTGAAGGGGACTTTACACCTACGTGCTCACCAAACGTTACAACAATTCAACTAATTAACGGTATTCAAGTTACAAAGGTTAATTTTACCCTCACGTTCACTCAACACAGTAAATTTGTTGTCACCAGTCATTCAGCACACGCACACACACACACACACACACACATTACATAACTGTTGCACATTTCATTACATATTTACGTCATAGGAATACAAACAAATATTTCACACCTGTAAAAATGTCCAACATTCGATGAAACACTCAGATAAAATCATGTTCATAAAAAATAATGATGGTAGCCGCGTATTTAGCAAATTTGTATCGATATGAAAACTAACATTGGCAGGTTTTGGAATAAGCGAGTACTGTTAGAAGAGGGATTATCTATATACATGTGAGATGTTTGAAAATTGTGTTGACTTTGTTTTCGCCTTTGATATTAGCAGGGATATATAACATAGACATCGGCCTTGAAAAGAGATAATTATATAGTGTAGTTGTCCACACCATCATGTTCACAGGTTACTAACTTATCTTTCAGGGTAATTCGTCGACCTCTAAAATTAAAGAGTTTGATTTTATCCCAAGTCAAAGCATAGCAAATGGAATATAGATGGAGACACTTACAACTTTCCCGATGAGGAATATTCTACGTTTTGTTCTCTAACGAAGAATCAAAACCCTTTTTTTTTTATCGCGTAATCATGACTAGTGGTTGGGATTCTTATGGATGATTAGCTTGATGAACGTTCGACTACCCGCTTTAAATGAATGGTTCTTTTTACCTCATAAATTTTCAGTATTAATCGTAATGGCTCTGTCAGCCTTGGATGGTTTACCAATCTTCACCTTGAGGTTAATTCCTGAGAAACAGTGGTGATCCGAGTCAGTGACAACCCTGGCGACACCTTGACGTTTCTTGACAGGTGATTTAATGTAATGTGCGTGTTCCAGCGATACCTGGTATATTTGTATATTGTTGATGGAAGAAATAGATGTTCATGATTAATATTCCTTACACGGGAGACTATAGGTGTTTCCTTCGTCATTTCTACTACCAAATAGTCTTGAAGTACAGCATTTTCAATATTAATTCTTTTATCGCCCACACGACTACTTAGATCTGCCTATATTTATTACTGCGACCCAACTTCCATAGATAATATTATCAGGAGCTCGATAATTATATTTGTTTACATACAGGTATATTATTAGATAATTATAGGACCTATGATGATGACCACACTGTTTCTCTGTCTCAGTCTATTACACAGTGAGGCATATAACAATATGATCGATCAGGTCAGCACCCCCCCCCCCCAGTTTGTCTTGGCTGATCCCATAATGTCTATTTTTCTCACTCATAATTTCAAAGATTTCTTCTCTGTCTCGGTAATGCCAATGTTCCAGCTTGAAGTCCGTTTGAGGTTATGGTCACATTATCCGTTGAAACGATCTGTTTTTGAGGTTCCTCTGGGTTACACGTGCAGTTATATTTTCCTGTTCAGCCACGGCTTGCGGGTCCTGTGTAGAAGGGACCTGTGTGTTTCGAGACTACCCACGTCCCAGGTTAGGACGCAGTTCTCTCGGGCCTCCACACCCCAACAACGTAACGCTAGTTCGGGTGCAGTCTCACCCAAAAGTTCGTTAACTCTCCCAGCCAGCTATTGCTGCACTGCCTGCTTCAGATGTTTGAATCTGTCTCCGTACCAACCAGAACATGAAACCGATACGAATGAATCTAAAGGGTCTGTGTGTGATATAGACCCAACCATGAAAGAGAAGGCAGAGGATTGATTGATTCTTGAGTATTTGGAAGAGTCTGTGGAGGAAGAAGGACCACAACAATGGTTCCAGGTCTTGACATGGGGGTATTTATCTTAAAAATTTTCAACTTTTTTGCAACTATCTCACAAATAGTCATGTTACTTTCTACTCCCAGTGACCATTTCTAGGTAAGTACGTTTTTTTTTAAACTCTAGCGCCCCCCCCCCCCGTCTGATACACCAACAATTTATACATAACTGTAACAGTAATAGTTATATGGAAGGACCCCCTGGCAACGTCCCAACACACAGTACTGTATAATAATCATTATAATGTGCCTTAAACGCGCTCGAGTGTTTGTGGCGCCTTAATGTCTTGCCAGACGTTATAACTCTGTTTTAGTTCATCGTCCACAAGTCAAAGATATGAGACTATATAACACAGTTTATAAGTTCACACTGGTATAAGGTTTCTCAATATATGAGGCGCCATAAACACCATCAGTGTTGGTCAAGATATACAGTGTGATTGTGTCAAAATACTGCTGATGATGAGGCTGAAGGTCGACTGTTGTTATGAGAAGCTGTCGGTCAGACCCGGTGCCCAGAGACAGTTGTGATTCACTGACTAACATTTTGCAATTATGAACTTTAACCGAGATACTATGTTCATAATCAGGCAACACCAGGCTTCAGGGAGACCACATGTTAGAGAGCAAAGAAATATAAATCGCTGGAAACTGTGCCTAGAAACCCTGAGTCTACTCCGTCCCCTTCACTCTAAAGTCTCGGTAAACAGTGACGTTACTCATCAGTAACAGCCGTGAGATTTCTGTTTTCTTTACAAATACAATATTATTAACAGTACTGTTGTGTGCACTATCTTACAGCGAATTAATTAAACAAGGAATCATTATTTACCAAGAAACTGGAAACGTCTTGTAGGAATGCAACAAAACATTGCAGTAATTCCATTCCGTGTCGCCATCAAGTGATCTGTAGTCGAATAGATTTGCTAAGTGACGCTACGCCTATCTCTCTCAAATAAAGTAAATACATACGCCTTTTCTAACTACTATTTTCTCGGAGTAATTATAAGTAAATGTTATGATTTTATAGTTTATGAAATACAATGTTTACTTTTTTATACTCTTCAGAATATTATATAGTCTTCAAAAATTATAGGAATAAAAAATTCTCACCAACTTTATCTTTAATCCTTACAAGACACAACAGCTTCCCGAAGAGTTCCTGACTAACTGTGATTGTGTTCTAAGCTGAGGGATGAAGAGGAGGGTGGAGCAGGCGGAGGGTGGAGCAGGAGGTGGGTGGAGCAGGAGGTGGATGTAGAGCAGGAGGTGGATGTAGAGCAGGAGGTGGATGTAGAGCAGGAGGTGGATGTAGAGCAGGAGGTGGATGTAGAGCAGGAGGAGGGTGGAGCAGGAGGTGGGTGGAGCAGGAGGTGGGTGGAGCAGGAGGTGGGTGGAGCAGGAGGTGGATGTAGAACAGGAGGTGGATGTAGAGCAGTAGGAGGGTGGAATAGGAGGATAGACGCTTGCTATAAGAAATAACAACGACCGATTTTTATAATAAGCCAATTCTTATTATGGTTGACATTCGGGAGGGGTGACCGAGTATTGGTGGTGGAAGCTATCACTCTGGTTGATCTTGTCAGTATACGTCGTTGGAGATGTTTATTGCTCTCATAATATTGACCATGGCAGATATTTACGTCCATAAGAAAGGCATAAATTCAATAATACCAAGCGAGTAAGATTATATTAGTATTGCTGAACTAAGGATAATTTTACCGGCGTCAAAACAAAGCCAGACACAAATGTCCCCAGATGTCATTATGAACCTTCAGAATATTATAATAAAGATTGTATAAATATTCATACATTGACAACAGTTTAGCATATTATATGATATAAAATTCATCAGTAAACCGCTAAATTTAATCGGATCATCACTATTATCTAATTGAGCAGAGGCGAACAATACCAGTGCCCCCCCCCCTCCCCCTTTCCTGTTGCCAAGTTTAAAATAATCTGTAAATCGCTTCAAGGGGCATCGAGCCGTTATATCACCACCTCCAACACGGTCTTACGCGAAAAGGAAAACATAATAATAATAATAATAATAATTGACGGTTTATTGAAAAAGTTCTGCAGCCCGAAGGCTGAAAATACACATTGGACATAAATGATTTATTACATACATTGGTGGTTTAACAAAAGCCTTCATTAGAGAAAGGTGAACATACAGATTATTGTAGGTGTTGAACAGCAAACACGTAGTGTAGTAACTCCCTCCCAGATGGTGTTAGGAGGGACCTCACGTGGTGTAATAGTTCCCTCACAGATGGTGTTATGAGGGACCTGACTTGATGTAGTAATTCCCTCACAGATGGTGTTATGAGGGACCACGTGGTGTAGTAATTCCCTCACAGATGGTAAGAGGACCTCATACGTGTAAAATTTCACAGACAAAGCAGGAGGGCCTCACGTGGTGTAGTAATTCCTTCACAGATGGTGTTATGCGGGGCCTCACGTGGTGTAGTAATTCCTTCACAGATGGTGTTATGAGGGGCCTCACGTGGTGTAGTAACTCCTTCACATGTGGTGTTATGAGGGGCCTGACGTGGTGTAGTAATTCCCTCACAGATGGTGTTATATGAGTGAGGTGTGGTCCCAGGCCTTCCTATCGTAGACGGATTAACACATCGCTGGTTGTTGGGTCTCACGGGCCGTTATCACTGGGTACCTGGGACCTCACTGTGTGAAGGTTAACTTGGGTGCGACTGTTACCGTTGAGTTGTTCTCACTGACTTAAGCACTGTTCACCACTGTTCACCTCTGTTTAACACTGGTTCCATTCCTTTCCTTAATGAAATAGTAACTTCTGGCGAGAACTTGCTGATATTCCGGTGGGGAGGAGGGTTCAGGGGAGGGAGTTGGTATGGGCCAACTTAACAGTTGACCTGGCTGCTCCGAGAGGAGCGCCAGGTACGTCTTGACCTTTCGGTGGTCAAGGATGCGTCAAGCTGTGTGTGCCTCGAGTCAAACATTGTAGCGTGATATTGGTGGACCTAAAACTCATTCGTTTAACATATATGACATACATATAATAAGTACTAAAAATGTGAGTAGTTTTTGTATATTTCTCTTTTTAATTTGAAAAGTTTTGATAAACAGTAAATGGGATTACAGTTTACATAGGCTATGAACGTGTACTCGTAACCATTATTTATTCAATAATAGATTCAGAATTTCATTGGGCAA
>NW_024752397.1:0-4795 GCF_018991925.1 Homarus americanus
CCTCCCTGATACTGACGTTTACTACTTCTAAATAATCAGTGTTGTATTCTGACTGTACAGTATACTCGTATCATCATCAACATCATCATCATTATCAATCATAATCATCATTACCACCAATCATCATCACACCCCTTCATCACCATCATTATCATTATCAGCATTACCAACATCATCACCATCATCACCTAACCAAACATACATATCCCCATTATTTCAAAGTTTCTTAACCAAACATCAAATTTTATTCGCGAGTGATGTGATTCAGCTCACCCATGTGGAAATATGGAAAAACATTCATCAGCACTTTGGCCGTAGTTGAATGTTTGTTATTGTGGTTTCACATTCTCGTGTGTCAATATTAATGTGATTGTACTTCTCCGTACGCCTCTGGTTACCGTTTTGTTTATTGACGATTACAGAATATCTCATTAAGAAGTTCTGAAGTAGAAAAAATCACTACGACCAATTTTCAACCGAGTTATTTTTTTTATTAATACGGCGTGAGTTATAATGCGACTTCACCTCTTGCTAAGCCTCTGGTTGGTTAACATTTTATGGAGGAAATAGAGATAAGACGATTACTATGGGGAAATAATGCACTTTTCTCCACTAATACCCACCTCCGTACACCACCGATCCAAAACACAGTAGCCGTGGGCAAAAATACACGTGTGATAGAACTAAGACCTTTCCACTGAGACAGTTATCTCGATTTCCAGCAGAAAGAATAAAAAATAAGAAAATAAAACCTAGAAGCAAAAGTGATTTATACAAATTGGATACAAAATACCTCGGGAGCTTTACACTCCTGAGCGAGGCGTCGTCGGAGTAAATTGAACGCTCGGTCTCTGATTCTACTTCCTTAGCTCCTGACAGCTTCATTTATACCTCTGTACACTGATGAATACATGCATGCACAAGTTAACACATTTAAACCTATTAACATGTCAACATGCATCTGAAAACACACACACACACACACACACACACACACACACACACACACACACACACACACGCGCGCGCGTACCTGTAGCTGCAATGTCATTCATTAGTTTAATATTTACTAAAACATTTATTCAAAGAGAGCGAGAGAGAATCAGGCAGCCAAACACAAACAAAAACACATAGAAATAAAAACAGTCACACAATTCTTGCCGTTGGCCTGGATTTACCGACAAACATCAAAGGTGTTGAGTGAGCTAAAACTGATATACTGTACCTGTTCTGTGTTGTCAGGTAATACAGGAAGCTGACACGACAACCTGGACTGCAGGTGTTAGAGGTATTACAGCTTAATGATCATGATAGCTTATTGTTTTAAGTATTTTTCTATTGACCTTAAACCTTCATAAAAAAAATGGTTTAGTTAGGTTAGGTTATCCAACTGATTCTATATTATACAGTATTTATTTACGGGAGATAGCTGTAAAATAAATTTAATTTCAATTTTTATATGAGAGGTTCAGCGTATGTGTAAATATCCTCGTAAATAAATAAAATTAACCCCGTGAGTCCTGACATGACCTGACCTAAACTGACGTGCATTAACCTAACATGACCTAGACGAGGAGTGATAGAGTTAAGCTAACAGAGGATATCGTAAACAAAAATAATATTAATATACTACTACGACTACTACTACTACAAAATAATAATAATAATAATAATAATAATAATAATAATAATAATAATAATAATAATAATAATAATAATAATAATAATAATAATAATAATAATAATAATAATAATAATAATAATAATAATAATAATAATAATAATAATATATTATTAATAATAATAATAATAATTATTATTATTATTATTATTATTATTATAAGTTATAACAATACTTTGTCCACTGTTGAATTTCCATGGACTCACGACAAAATAATGGCTCTGTTGTAGCATCTTTTATAAGAACATAAGAACATAAGGAGTCTGCAATAGGCTGGTTGGCCTGTGCATGGCAGCTCCTGTCGAGAGTTACTACCACTCTCTATCATCCATGAATCTATCTAGCCTCCTTTTAAAACTTTCTAGCGTTCCAGCACTTACTACATAGTTGCTAAGCTTGTTCCACTCGTCCACCACCCTATTTGTGAACCAGTTTCTTCCGATCTCCCTCCTAAACCAAAACTTATCCAACTTAAATCCGTTGCTACGAGTCCTATCCTGCTCGGATATTATAAAAACTTTATCTATATCTCCTTTATTGATTCCTTTCACCCACTTAAATACTTCTATCATATCTCCCAGCACTGTTCGTCTTTCTAGGGAATGCAAGTTAGTTTCTTTAATTTATTTTGATATGGAAGGTTTCTAAGTCCCGGAATAATTTTCGTCATTCTTCTCTGCACCGACTCCAGTGAATTGATATTCATTCTATAATAAGAGCACCAGAACTGAACAGCATAATCGAGGTGCGGACTGACTAGCGCAAGATATAGTTCTAATATGACCTCCGCACTCTTACTACTTACACTTCTAGATATAAAACCTAATACTCTGTTTGCCTTATTTCGAACACAAATGCACTGTTTTCTAGGCCGTAGGTCCGGGCTTACAAGTACCCCTAAGTCTCTTTCACAAGTCAACTTCTCAAGGTCGATGTTGTTAAGGGTGTCTACAATGACAGTATTTGTTCGTTCAATATTAAGTACGCTGCTCTTGCTGGTGTTGAATTTCATTTGCCATTTTTCTAACCACTCCTGCAGTTTATTTAAATCCTCCTGTACTACATTTGCATCCTGCCCTGATTTAATCTGCCTCCCTACAGGTATTTTGGTGTCATCAGCAAACTTGCTTATGTCACTGCTGATCCCAGTATCGAGATCGTTTATGTAGATTATGAACAAGAGTGGGCCTAGTACTGACCCCTGGAGAACCCCACTGGTTACACGGCCCCACTCAGATTTAACACCATCTACGCTGACCCTCTGTGTTCTATCGGTGAGCCATGATTTTATCCAATTAAAAACTTTCCCTCGATACCATGAGCCTTAACTTTTCTCAGAAGCCTCTGATGTGGTACTCTGCCAAACGCTTTGCTAAAGTCTAAGTAAATAACATCGTAATTTTCGTCATTATCTACTACCTACTGTATCTGTATATATATATATATATATATATATATATATATATATATATATATACTCTGGATATCCTGACGTTGCAACAGAGACGCCCATGATAGCTCACCCACGAAATCCATCAAACAGAAGCCAAGCGTGACCAGAGAGCGGAGGTTATGCTGCAAGATTCCTCAAACAGAGTTGTCTTAAAGTCCAACACAACTACTGACGTGTTCTAGCTTTCGTGGGCACCCAGCTGATCATGGTGATGGTCCAGGGTCAACCTCACATCTTTAAAGCCACTTATTACCTCTACAGTCAAGGTTAAATTCATCAGTCCACTTCGTCTAAACGTAACTATCACCACTGTGTTTATGTCATTATTCAGTAAGCGTAAAACTCCTTTATTGCTGTTTTTAAGTTGTCTGTAAAGCACACACTTACAATACGGTCGAAAGTAGACGAATATAGACAGTAAAAAAATTGCTTCCATTATAATAATTAACAAAACACGTACTTACAGTAAGGTCATCAGTAAATACAACGTTCAATATTGTCAACATCAAACCACAAGAATGACCACCATCACTATCGTAATTATGGACCCCTATAAAGAACCTCCCTTCCAACATGTCTTCTTTTAACCATTTCCAGTCTTAAGATACAACCTTGTCACCTCACAATGGTTATTTCCTGACACTCCGACATTACTCATACATTCAACCTTTCCCATAACAATACACAATGTGGTCAACATAACATGTGTCAAATACAGTGACCGTCCCCAGCTGAACACTGTATATTAGTATACTGTCGTAGTCTATGGGTCTTCCGTGAGCACAGTACAGAGACCTCTGCTGCCTCACACATCACACTGGATAAGGAAAGGGACATTTACTTGGACATTTTTTTTACACACACGCACTCACACACACACACACACACACACACACACACACACACACACACACACACACACACACACACACACACACACACACACACACACACACACACACACACACACACACACACACACACACACACACACACACACACACACACACACACACACACACACACACACACACACACACACACACACACACACACACACACACACACACACACACACACACATCAACACACACACACACACACACACACACACACACACACACACACACACACACACACACACACACACACACACACACACACACACACACACACACACACACACACACACACACACACACACACACACACACCACACACACACACACACACACACACACACACACACACACACACACACACACACACACACACACACACACACACACACACACACACACACACACACACACACACACAGAGTCCAAAGGCAGGCCTCGTGCAAATCCTGCCATGCTACGACGACTTAGGTCACTTGGGATACCCACGCCAGAGCTGAGGACCATCTACAACGCCTTTATTCTCCCCAAACTTACATATGCGTCACCAGCCTGGTCGTCTTCTCTCAACTCCACCCAACAACGTCAGCGAGAGAAGGTACAGAAAAGGGCCTGCAGAATCATGCTCGGCGCAGAATACTCCGGCTACACCAACGCTCTCTCCACCCTGGAAATGCCATCCCTCGGTGACCTCCACCACCAAGCACTGGAAAGGTTTGGCAGTGGACTGCTGCACCACCCTCGTCATCGCCACCTCCTGCC
>NW_024752398.1:0-19047 GCF_018991925.1 Homarus americanus
ATTCACTTACAAGGCGAGCATGTTGACTATATACACCACTTAAGTTTTTGTAATATTAAACACAATTTTAGACATACACAAACATTTACAAAGAACATTATTAATTCACACATAGTTGAGTGAGTGTGTGTGTGTGTGTGTGTGTGTGTGTGTGTGTGTGTGTGTGTGTGTGTGTGTGTGTGTGTGTGTGTGTGTGTGTGTGTATGTGTGTATGCATGTGTGTACATCAAGTTATTTAATAGTGATATTATCAGAGGTTCATAAAGCTCATCATTACCGGTAATTTTCTATCTTTAATCCCTAAAATTGGACAAAGTTTTAACCTGAATAATATTACTTTAATCATGACACAAAAACCCTGAAGAAGAGAACAACTAATTCTTATAAAAGTAAATAACTATCATACTTTTATGTCTGTCTGTGTCTGTCTGTCTGTTTGTCTGTCTGTGGAATAGTTCTCGATCTTCCTCCCAAGACAGACCTTAATACCCCCCATCCCTCTTCTTTTTCTTCCTCCTCCTCCTCCACATACCTATTGTCCTCTTCTTCCTCCTCTACATCCCTCTTCTCCTCCCCCCCCACCATAACACCATAATGATAATCCCTCATAAGCCACCCCATTATAACCAATTTTCATCGCTACGCTCAACAAATCATAAACTGTTGAGGGGCCTTCAGGTTAGGTCAGGTCAGGTTAGGTTAGGTCAGGTCAGATCAGGTCAGGTTAGGTCAGGTCAGGTTAGGTCAGGTTAGGTTAGGTTCTCAATGGCTCAAAGCAAATTAGAATACCGTGGTCAGGGATGCTGTACAGGTGCATTCCATAATCCCATTGGTATTAAAGGTGTGGGAGGATTAAATTATTTTATATCTATTTACGGAGTTACATAAAGTTCCTTAATATCCAATACCAATATTTACAAACACTTCCTTGTATTATGGAGTGAAACTTGATGTTATTTTGGCGATATTTATAATAAAGAGAAATGTTCGCTGACTCTAAACCAAAGATGTGATAAATGAACGTACATACAGAACAGCTGTCGCAAGCAAAAAATTATACCATACTAATTTTTTAAGGTCATAGGTCAAAACTCAAGGCCAAACTTTTTAAGGTCATAGGTCAAAACTCAAGGTCGGACTTTTTAAGGTCATAGGTCAAAACTCAAGGTCGGACTTTTAAGGTCATAGGTCAAAACTCAAGGTCGGACGTTTTAAGGTCATAGGTCAAAACTCAAGGTCAAACTTCCGATAAACTAAAAAAATAAATGAATTGTAGTTATTGTATTAATATACATCATTAACCACTATACTGTACAAGTCATTGTTTATAAATTTCTGAGACTGATTAACTACGGAAAATATGAGTCAGATAAAAAGATGAGAAAGTCACCGTTACTAGAGAGCTAAATTGGCCAAGATACCACAAGACAAGGTAAAAGAATACAGGTGAATACTGAACAAATTTATCATACAGGTAAGACAGAAATTTTCTTAAGCTAGTATTATTCCTGGATGCTTTAAGTCAGCACACGATGACGCACACACACACACACACACACACACACACACACACACACACACACACACACACACACACACACTTAAGCTGAGTCAGAGATCAAAGTCAAACCATCACTGGTACAATACGACTCTCAACATGGGTTTACAAAGGGAAAATCTTGTATTACAAACCTGCTAACGTTTTTTAGGAAAGTCTTCGAGGTAGTAGATAATGACGAAAATTACGATGTTATTTACTTACACTTTAGCAAAGTATTTGACAGAGTACCGCATCAGAGGCTTCTGAGAAAAATTAAGGCTCATGGTATCGAGGGGAAAGTTTTAAATTGGATAAAATCATGGCTCACCGATAGAACGCAGAGGGTCAGCGTAGATGGTGTTAAATCTGAGTGGGGCCGTGTAACCAGTGGGGTTCCCCAGGGGTCAGTACTAGGCCCCACTCTTGTTCATAATCTACATAAACGATTTAGATACTGGGATCAGCAGTGACATAAGCAAGTTTGCGGATGACACCAAAATAGGGCGGCAGATTAATTCAGGGCAGGATGCAAATGCATTACAGGAGGATCTAAATAAACTGCAGGGTGGTCTGAAAAATGGCAAATGAAATTCAACACCAGCAAGTGCAGCGTAATTAATAATGGAAGAACAAATACTGATAATGTATACAGCCTTAACAACATCAACCTAGAGAAGTCGACTTGTGAAAGAGACCTAGGGTACTTGTAAGCCCGGACCTACGGCCTAGAAAACAGTGCGTTAATGTTCGAAATAAGGCAAACAGAGTATTGGGTTTTATATCTAGAAGTGTAAGTGACAAGAGTGCAGAGGTCTTATTGCAACTATATCTTGCGCTAGTCAGGCCGCACCTCGATTATGCGGTTCAGTTCTGGTGCCCTTATTATAGAATGGATATAAATTCACTAGAGTTGGTGCAGCGAAGAATGACAAAAATGATTCCGGGACTTAGAAACCTTCCATATCAGGATAGGTTAAAGAAACTTAACTTGCATTCCCTAGAAAGACGAAGAGTGCGGGGAGATATGATAGAAGTATTTAAGTGGGTGAAAGGAATCAATAAAGGGGATATAGATAAAGTTCTTATAATATCCGAGCAGGATAGGACTCGGAGCAACGGATTCAAGTTGGATAAGTTTAGGTTTAGGAGGGAGATAGGAAGAAACTGGTTCACAAATAGGGTGGTGGACGAGTGAACAAGCTTAGCAACTTTGTAGTAAGTGCGGGAACTCTGGAAAGTTTCAAAAGGAGGCTAGATAGATTCATGGATGATCGAGAGTGGTAGTAACTCTCGACAGGAGCTGCCATGCACAGGCCAACCGGCTTATTGCAGACTCCTTATTTTCTTATGTTCTTATGTTTGTGTTTTAGAATATCTCAAGGGGAGGAAGACCAGACTTACAGAACAGGTATAACATGAAATACCTTTTGAGAGTTATAGGTCATTATCAAAAGGTCACTGGAACTATACATCACTATTAAATTGTTTCCACTGCTTTTGTTGAAATTATTTAGTAATATATATTGATACAGAGATAACATGGAGTGACCTGTTGCCACCTGGATTACACGATATTAATTTTGTTACCTTTATTGTTAATATTGTCAGTAGGTAAGAATTTACTATTGTTACTATTATTGTTAACCATATTGGCGGGGATATTTTGTGTGAATCGTTGTTGGTTGTAAGAGTAAGGGTGGCTAAGAATATCCGGACTCACCTGAAGATTAGCCCCCCTCCCCCAGGCAAGGGATTCTAATAATTATATAATCCATAAATGATACAATTGCAAATGTCTTCTGGCCTCAGACTTAGTGGTTACGGTCCATGAAACAAACAACAGAATTACGGACAATATTAACCAAAGAGAGATTAAATATCGAAAAAGGTCAACAACAGATTACTACTCCAGTATTTTAATCTCTAGAGACGAAGATATTAGCTTTTACCGTAATAACATCAAATGCAAAACTAAACATCCACGAATAGACGAATGACGATAAAAAAATGTACACTGTGTTTTGCCAGAATTTCGACAGATTTGTATTTTAATTTCGACAGATTTGTATTTTACTCCTTAATACCGACTTGGCATTTAATTCTCAGTCAGAAGTTTTAATTAAAAAGAATATATAATCCTTTCATGCAATAATACTATATATATAAAACTGGTGGAGGCAAAGGTTAAACCAGTTTACACACTAATTGACCCTCAGGCAATTATAATCCTCGCCAGAGTTACCTTTACAAAGAACGCCAGAGTCTTTATAAACAAACCGATATATTGGTGTTAAAGGTTCGCTAGGTTTAGGAGCCACGTCATTTGTTGTCATCACGATCGTCATTTGTTTTTCTTGTGTCATGAGTAAGCGTTGCGCCATCGTGTGTGATTTATCTAAGTAGAAATAATGTCGACTACCTGTCAAGGGGGAAGGTGAAATTTCATAGTGATATTGTGTATTAGTCTTCCCTGATATTGCAACAAGTTTTAGCCATTAATAAAAAAAAATATGTTTAGCTCTTTACAAGGACACACACACACACCAAACACACCGAGAATACTGCAGGAGGTTCACACATGCAACTTGGTGAAGGGAAACGGTATATACACACGTTGAACAAGAACAAAGGACACGCCAGAGTTCAACGATAGACTGAACAGTGGATATTATGTTGAACTTCAAATTATATTTCTCGAATTTGAACAAGATCCGTCTCAATATCCTAGGGTATATACGTGTTGTAGATGGACCTAAAACACTACTGTACATCGTAAGTTCCGTCAACACCCCCAAAAGAACTCACATCTCAAGAATAATATAAGTTTTAGTTGATCTTACATTAAGTTCTCTGATTTAAATACAGGTTCTATCTCGACATCCCATAGCTGACTCACCACCTCGCTAGAAACAGATGCGTCGCGTGTCTAGGGGAGGACAAGCAGACACCAGGCACCACAAGTTATGGACCCATCTAGGACCTGGGCGTGTTATTAAGTAAAGCACAACCGGAGGACCACACGCGACTCCCGGGCACTCAACTCCTGTGAAAATTTGCCCAGGTGCATTTTTTTGCTCAGGGGGAAGAGGGGACGGGGAAGATGGAAGGAAGCAATGTAAAACTTAATGATTTGTGTTGTGACAGTCGTGTTAAGGAGGTCAGGTATATATGTAGGTATGTAAATAACTCAATCAAACTGAAGAAAACAACAACAGCAAGAAAAAGAATAATAATAAGAAGAATAATAAGAATAATATAACATACAGTACACTCCAGCTAACAATCCCGAACATAAAATATTTTTCAACCAACAAAATATGAAGAAAAAAATCTCTTCCATTTATATCTCAGTTTCTATAAATTTTGGGAGGTAATTTAAAACGCTATTACAGAGCTATTGTCCTGATTTAAGTGAAAGCAAGAAAGTAATAAAATGGTAAAGTAAGAGGAGTGAAAGTATTTATATTTTTAACTTGTACTTGGTGTGTGGTGTAAATATTTGTTACTTTGTATAATGGATGGTCATGAATGTTTGCGTATTCTTAATTAACGAAACAAGATGTGATGTCGTGTGTGTGTGTGTGTGTGTGTGTGTGTGTGTGTGTGTGTGTGTGTGTGTGTGTGTGTGTGTGTGTGTGTGTGTGTGTGTGTGTGAAAGTGTGTGCGTGCGTGTGTGTGTGTGTGCGTGTGTATAATATCTTTTAACAAAATGCCAATATTCACAGGTTTATATAGATCATTTTCATCCTTTAATACAGTACAAACTACACAAGATATATTTTTATAAGCCCTAACCTAACCTAACCTAACCTAACCTGTGTAAGTTATAGGTCAGTGTTTATGATACGAGGTCCTATGATTTGTTATATTTCACACATTAAACTTAAGTCTGATTTTTTTGCATTCTTTCATGTATAATTTCGTATAATATCAGTATGTTAGTTTATTATTCACAAATTATATCAAGATGTATAATTTTCATCAATAATATCTGAATACTTTACCCTGAAAGTTGTCACAGAGTTATAGTTTTAAAATTCTGTCTTTCAGTGAATTCATCTTTAATGTGCTGCATTTTATTTTCCTCGCTGACTTAATTCACTTTCTAATTGACTTGTGATGTAAATTATAAAAGTTCTCTTGACAACTAATTATTTCTCTCCACCAACATCTGTTCATCTATGACTTTAGAAAATGTTGTACAACTTTTAGGTTAGGTTAGGTTTATAAGAACTATCCTACTTGAGTCTTTCTACAGGTCCGACTTGACTTGTGTGCCTGTAGTAAGTAATTCAGTAATTATATTAGCCTTGATTTGTTTACTAGAGCTCTAACTACTCCTCCTTGATGACTGGTTACATAGGCCCTGGGATCAAGAGGCACCAGTCGCAATTGGCCCCAGTCCCAACATGCACCAATTCTAATAGGTACCAATCCCAATTAACCCCAGCCCTAATGGTTAAATTTGAGCAGCTTAGATTTTATCCCGGCTAATTACTGGCCCTATTAGGTCTAGGTCCCATTAGAACAACTAGGGCCAATTAAGACTCTGGTCCATTAGAACTTGAGCTCAATTCACCTGCAGTCCTCCTCATTACCTCTTGGACTATTCTCAAGTACGACTCCATTTGCTAACACTTTACGTATATTAACTAAATCACCCTTGAGGACAAGTGATGGGGAAATCGATGAGTATGAATCATTAATACTCCTCTGGGTATTAATGATGCCTTGAGCTTGATGACAGTAATCAGTGAGAGTAATATTTTACCCATCAGAGTACAATCAGCCGAACCGTGTTGTATGATTTCTTTTGTTTGAGTACTCGATTTTTAAAGACGATTCAATTTATTTAAAGATTAATTATGAAGGCGTTGAATAATTGGGGTTTGAATTATTTAGGAAATTATATTAAATGGGTTCAAATTTGTACCTAGAGGGTTAGTGAATTGTATTGGTAGGTTCTAGTAAAACGCACTCAAGTGGATGGAGAATCGTACTCAGTCATATAAAAAAATAATGTGTTAAAATTGAAGGCTTATAAAAACGTACTCCAAGAATTATAAAACTAGATATACAAAGCCTACCTACAGTATCGTCCACAATCTTAATCCAGTAGTCTAAATATAGTACTCAAATATAAAAAAAAAATGCAAAAACAGTTAAGTAATCTAACTCAGAATTGTTCATCTCTCCGAGTACTATTTCTAATCCTTTGAGTACAACAATTATAAAACCATGTATTCTCAGTACCACTAAATTCACTGACTGTACAATTTGGAAGTTATAAATAACGCTTAGAGCCAACACTAACAATTTTTTTTCGGTGAACTGCTGCGCCCTTGAAGCGTTTTATAAGCTTTAAGTACTGCCGAGTGGCTACAGGGCTCGCCTCCCGTCCTAAGGGTCGATGAATCGATCCCAGAACCCTCCCCAACCACCCAGCTCTAAATGGGTACCTAACTTTACATTTGGGAAAGTGAAGGCGGGAGAGTTCAGTGCCAGCCACGGTGCCTCCTTGAATACCACAGGCTTAGTTTAGAGTGTGTTGTATGCACATTGCACAATGTCCCTAGAAAGCAGTCATGATTATAAGAACCAATTTCGTCTTTCACTGCTTTTGAAGGCTATTGACTTAAGGGGAGGGGGGGTGGGGGTGAGAGGCGTGGCCTAGAATGGGGGACAGGTGTAACGCTTGTCATTAATTAATAAAGAGCTTGTAAGCTGGTACGATTAATTCGTGGAGGAATACGTCTCCTTTGTGAGTCAGCTTATTCACAACTTGATAACTCGGTTAAGCGCGATGTTTCCAGAAGTTGCTAACCATGTTAACAAGTTTAGCTAAGACGGTGACTATCGTGAAAGACTTTGGCTCCTCCTCGATAAAAAAAGTCAACTTGTTATCTCAGCGTTCATGTAGAGCGGGAATCATTAGTTTAGTCACAGCCGGTGTTTCGCATAGTGTATGTGTCTTAATATTGGCATAGTTTTTGTGAGTATATGTTTGTTAGCATAGCATGTGTGTCTCAGTGTTGACATGCCGAGTATATCTCAGTTTTGGCATAGCGTGTGTAGTGCATTCCAGAGGCAGGCGAAGATTTACATCCTCAACTGACTGGGTTTCGTGTGTATTCCAGTACAACAACGAGCATTGCCCAGCCTGCTTGTTCAGTTTACTTTCATCGCTCTTTAATACGTGGGAACAACACAAGAGACGGTTTTCTGTACAGTCTTACAACACCAGTGACGATCAATCCTGTGTCGTCCAGGGCAGAGATGGATCCTGACATCAATTATACAGACATTCCACTCCACCAATTCTATTTATCTCATTCCACTCATAGGTAAGGTGGATCAAAGGGTATAGAAACCTAGAAGGGGGAAATAACATTGGTGGAAAGCTAGAGTGGAAACCGACAGGGAAATACCTCCCCCTCCCCACAAAAATATTTAACACACGGGTAGAAAAATCAACACACATTGTATATATCCTGACTTTACACATGTAGTATACCAAGTGAATCTATAACACCCACGGAGATTCACAACACTTCAAACTAAACTATCTTACAAAGCCTAACGTGTCCTTAATTAGATCAGGTTGGGTATAGTGATTCTATTTCATCAGGTGAGGGTTGGGAAGCCTTGTGTTCTCCCGTTAAAGGACTAGCTTGTTACCTATGCCTCTAAACCTTTTTTAAAACACAATTATGATTAGATTAGGTTAGGTTAGGTTAGGTTAGGATAGGATAGGTTAAGTTAGATTGGGTGAAGTATGGTTAATCCGTGAATTAAAACAAAATTTTTTATCTTCGTTTCGTTAATCTGACACTTTATTTTCGTGGGAGTATCAACAGCAAGAAGCACCAGGGTTGTATGCAGAGATGGGGGCCACAAGCATAATGAATTAACGAGCTTCAAACACTAAACAACCTTGAATGACAGACCACAAACGACACAATCTCTTCCCCTGATAACACTAATTACTAAAAAAAAAATATACCAGATTAAACTCTTCTTATACACAGGAAGAGCCAAGAGTGTTTAAAGGAAGTTAGTTTGATTTTCTATAATATCAGTAAAATCGATTCTAACATTACAAAGTTGTTTATCCGTCAAAGACTTTTTATGCATTTTATAATTTTATATTTATTCCCCGATATCCTGAGTATGTCCATTCGTGTGTTCGGTTCCGTGTATGATCATGTGTTATTGTGTTCGTGTGTCGTCCGTAGGTTCGTGTGTTCATCTTTCTAGGAAGGAAGTTTAACCCTGACAGCTTGAATAAAGGACCCTGGCCAAACTCTGTACCTGACATGACCCAACCTAACCTAAACACAATTTAAACTAAACTGAACACGACTAAACCATCTATCTAAATTTTGTCAAGCTCAAATAATCCTTGTCACCACTGTCATACACCCACCAACCCACAGTCATACACCCACCAACCCGCAGTCAAACACCCATCAACCCACAGTCATACACCCACCAACCCACAGTCATACACCCACCAACCCACAGTCATACACCCACCAACCCACAGTCATACACCCATCAACCTACAGTCATACACCCACCAACCCACAGTCATGCACCCACCAACCTACAGTCATACACCCATCAACCCACAGTCATACACCCACCAACCCACAGTCATACACCCACCAACCCACAGTCATACACCCATCAACCCACAGTCATACACCCACCAACCCACAGTCATACACCCATCAACCCACAGTCATACACCCATCAACCCACAGTCATACACCCATCAACCCACAGTCATACACCCACCAACCCACAGTCATACACCCACCAACCCACAGTCATACATCCCATCAACCCACAGTCATACACCCACCAACCCACAGTCATACACCCACGGTAACACGTTGCAGTTACAGTCCAAACTCCTTGTACACTTGAGGGCGGTTGACAACATGTGAACGCTGCTTGCATTATAAAGTGTCAGAATAAAAAACTAAAAAAAAAACTCCGATACTAAGAAAAAACTGAGTAAATTAATGTTAAAATATCAATCTACCTTACCTACATCACCTCCTTAAGTAGATGGTATATTATCCAGCATGTCCAGGGAATATTGTCTAAAATAATACAGTATAATTGGTTATTTTACTTCAATTATGACCTTGTGTGATAATAGGACATAGTACCATAATAAACCTTTTCTCGAACTGTTAAATAACTCAACAAAAATAATAATAATCCATTCTAAACAACGGATTATCAGACGTAGATGTCATAATTCAGCTCATCATTATTATCCATACACTCTCGTGTATAAATTCCACCGTCAAAATTTGTATTGTCGGAAGAAGTTTTACTGTCTGAATGTCTGTCTAATTCTACAAAAACTCTCCGTTAGTATCCGTCTATTTCCTCTGTTACCTCATCACTTAAGAGTATTACAAAATGTTACCACTTACTGTAACACCTGATGTGCATACTCATATTTATAATCCTGTGTATTTTGTAACTGAAAGAAAATACAGGTTCAGGAATATTTAGTTACTCTTGCGGTATACAAAATCATACATCTATCTATCTATCTACTGTATCTATCAGTTGACCTCTGACCCAGCTTGGAGAAGGTCGTGCCCGAAAGTGCTCCCGTTAGAAACCAAGGAAAATGGCCGCCTTGGATCGTTGTGTCGTGGGGGAAGAGGAGGGGAGTGTGGGGAAAGACGACCTCCTTGCCACTCTGTTAAGGCAGCTGGGGCAGTTGAGGAGTGAGGTTGACACTCTAAAGGGGAAAATGAAGCCCTCAGGACGGAACTCCTTCAGGTAGGTGTCCTGCCTAGCAGGACACCTGCGAAGGAGGAGCAGGCGTGGAGAGTGGTTGTCTCCAAGGGGACTAGGGTCAGGCTCAGGAAAGCTGACCAGGGTGTGGAGTGTAGTAACCCTTACCAGGTGCTGCAGGAAGCTGGCGAGGAAGAGAAGAGGCAGGACGGTATGGATCAAGGAGAGGAAAGGGCAGTTGTACAAACCCTGCCCACAGGTAAGGTCGTGGTAGTTGGTGACAGCCAGGTGAGGTTTATGGATAGGGCTTTTTGTGCGAGAGATAGGAAACGTAGGACTAGGGTGTGTTTTCCTGGGGCTGGGATAGGGCATGTAGCTGAGAGGTTAGACAGGGTTTTGTCAGGGGAGGGTACCAATCCAGTAGTGTGTCTTAGTGTGGGAGGAAACGACATAGGTAAGGTTAGGGGTGAGGAACTTTTCAAGAGGTATAGGGAGGCGCTGGGGAAGATTAGAGATAGGGAAGGAATCCCGATAATACGTGGTGTCTTGCCTAGAAGAGGGGTTGGTCGTGAATGGCTGTCCAGGGCAATTGCTATAAATTGCCGACTGGAAAAACATTGTGCAAACAATGGTTGGGCATTCATTGATAGCTGGCAACGATTCTATGGCAACGACTACCTGTACTGTCGCGACGGAGCACACTTGTCTCGTGAGGGGGTAAAGACGTTGTCTGCATCCCTGGAGCGTGAAATTGTCACTCCGAAGGGGGGGCTTTCGCCAGTAAAGAGGGGTCGGGGAAAGTGGGAGTCAAAAAATAAGCAGGTCCTGGGAAGTAAAATTAGTTGCTCAGGACAAGGGGTAAAACAGGACCAGGGAAGGGTAGGTTTAAATGTATACTATACAAACAGTAGGAGCGTTAGAAATAAAACAGACTTGCTGAGAGCGGTTGTATATACCGAGAATGTAGACGTCATAGCTATCACCGAAACTTGGATGAATCTGACGAGCAAAATTTTTTTATCAGAGTACCACATAGAAGGGTACAACCTTCTTCACAAGGACAGGGAAGGTAGGAAGGGGGGAGGGGTCGCACTCTTCGTCAAGGATACATTAAAATGTTGTATTCATAATTCAATAAAGGGTGAAATAGGAACCGAGTCTGTGTGGGTAGAAATCACGGAAGGAAGAGAAAAACTAATTATGGGAGTGATTTACCGGTCCCCAAGTCTTGGCAAAGCAGCAGCTCAGCCCATATGGCAGGAAATGAGTAGGGCAGCAAAATACAACAACCTATGCATTATGGGGGATTTCAACTTCAGAAATATTGACTGGGACAACATTGTAGGTGACTATGAATCTGAAGACTTCCTAGACACAGTACAGGACAATTTTTTGAAACAACTAATTACAGAACCTACTAGAGGTGACAATATATTAGACCTAGAATTAACAAATAAAGAAAATATTATCAGAGATATCACAGTAGGGGAAGAACTAGGTAACAGTGATCACAGAGAAATCAGGTTCACCCTAACTTGGGAAACGAAAAACAATGACAATATGGTCAGAGTCCCAAACTTTCGGTTGGCGGATAATCAGGGGTTAAGAAGGTACCTAGGTGAGGTCACCTTGGAACAGTCACGTCAGTTCCCAGTAGGAAGGGGTGAGGTCATAGATGACACAACAATTGATCATGACTATAATATATTCACTAGTATACTACATAAAACACAAGAACAAAATATACCATACAGAAAAATTAGGTCAAATAAGAATGAGCCAAGGTGGATGACCAGAAAACTTAAACATGACATAGGAATAAAGAAAGGAATATATAAGAAATTAAAGGGAGGGAGGAGTAGCTCAGAAACAGGTATAATGAACTATCTAGGAATGTTAAGAAAAATGTAAGGAAAGCAAAGCGAGACTATGAAATCAAAATAGCAAGAGAATCCAAGGCGAATCCCAAGGGATTTTTCCAGGTATATAGGACAAAGGTCAAGGACAAAGTTGGGCCTTTAAAGTCAGGGAGGGGAGAAGTGATAAATGGCAGTGAAGAAATAAGCAAAGCATTGAACAGCTACTTCTTATCAGTTTTCACAGAAGAAATTTGAGATGAAATTCCAGAGGTGGAACTGATATTTAAGGGAAAGGAAGAAGAGAAATTAAAGAATATCACTATCAGAAAAGAGGATGTTCTTAAGAAGATAAATAAACTAAAGAAAACAAAATCCCCAGGGCAGGATGAAATTTTCCCTCCAGTCTTGAAAGAGTGTAGGGAACAGATTAGCGGACCCCTCGTAAACTTATTTACAAAATCATTAGACACTGGAGTTGTGCCAGAATTGTGGAAACAGGCAAATGTAGTACCCATATTCAAAAAGGGAGACAGAGCATCAGCGTCAAATTACCGGCCGATCAGTTTGACGTCAGTAGTGGGGAAATTTCTTGAATAATTTATAGCAGATAGCATCCGATCGCATCTAGAGAAAAGCAAATTAATCTACGACTCTCAGCATGGGTTTACAAAGGGAAAATCTTGTCTAACAAATCTGCTAACGTTTTTTAGGAAAGTCTTCGAGGTAGTAGATAATGACGAAAATTACGATGTTATTTATTTAGACTTTAGCAAAGCATTTGACAGAGTACCGCATCAGAGGCTTCTAAGAAAAATTAAGGCTCATGGTATCGAGGGGAAAGTTTTAAATTGGATAAAATCATGGCTCACCGATAGAACGCAGAGGGTCAGCGTAGATGGTGTTACATCTGAGTGGGGCCGTGTAACCAGTGGGGTTCCCCAGGGGTCAGTACTAGGCCCACTCTTGTTCATAATCTACATGAACAATTTAGATACTGGGATCAGCAGTGACATAAGCAAGCTTGCGGATGACACCAAAATAGGGCGGCAAATTAATTCAGGGCAGGATGCAAATGCACTACAGGAGGATTTATCCCTCCTCCTAGTCACAGGCCTGGCATTTGACATTATTAGGGACCTGCCACAATTTGCCATAAACAGATAAAATGTACCGGGAACTTTCCCCCCACACACTCATCATTCTCTCACTTTATGTAACTTGACAGAACCTATGACCCTTCAGGCTTTTACGCCCTTAATGTACGAGTCATAAAGGCAAGTATGAACTTTTCATACTTCCCTGTTGGGCGCTGTAAACGCTTCTGCGCTTCACCTTGCACAGGATGTAAGGGGGTGCCCAATAAACTAGCCCCCCCGGGGGCAAATCTGAAATCTACAGGAGGATCTAAATAAACTGCAGGGGTGGTCTGAAAAATGGCAAATGAAATTCAACACCAGCAAGTGCAGCGTACTTAATATTGGAAGAACAAATACTTATAATGTATACAGCCTTAACAACATCAACCTAGAGAAGTCGACTTGTGAAAGAGACCTAAGGGTACTTGTAAGCCCGGACCTACGGCCTAGAAAACAGTGCGTTAATGTTCGAAATAAGGCAAACAGAGTATTGGGTTTTATATCTAGAAGTATAAGTAACAAGAGTGCAGAGGTCTTATTGCAACTGTATCTTGCGCTAGTCAGGCCGCACCTCGATTATGCGGTTCAGTTCTGGTGCCACTATTATAGAATGGATATAAATTCACTAGAGTCGGTGCAGCGAAGAATGACAAAAATGATTCCGGGACTTGGAATCCTTCCATATCAGGATAGGTTAAAGAAACTTAACTTGCATTTCCTAGAAAGACGAAGAGTGCGGGGAGATATGATAGAAGTATTTAAGTGGGTGAAAGGAATCAATAAAGGGGATATAGATAAGGTTCTTATAATATCCGAGCAGGATAGGACTCGGAGCAACGGATTCAAGTTGGATAAGTTTAAGTTTAGGAGGGAGATAGGAAGAAACTGGTTCACAAATAGGGTGGTGGACGAGTGGAACAAGCTTAGCAACTTTGTAGTAAGTGCAGGAACTCTGGAGAGTTTCAAAAGGAGGCTAGATAGATTCATGGATGATAGAGAGTGGTAGTAACTCTCGACAGGAGCTGCCATGCACAGGCCAACCGGCCTATTGCAGACTCCTTATTTTCTTATGTTCTTATGTTCTTATCTATCTATCTATCTATCTATCTACTGTATTTATCTATTTATATCTATTTTATTAACTCACCTGTACCATTAATCATCAGTTTATTTATCTTAATCTTCTTCCCATTTTGATTTATTCCTCTTAACTATGTATGTATCTACACCCACAAACAAACCTACTATCCACGCCCTACACCCACAAACAAACCAACTATCCACTCCCTACACCAACAAACAAACCTACTATCCACTCCCTACACCCACAAACAAACCTACCATCCATGCCTCACACCCACAAACAAACCTACTATACACGCCCCACACCCACAAACAAACCTTCTATCCACGCCCTACACCCACAAACAAACCAACTATCCACTCCCTACACCAACAAACAAACCTACTATCCACGCCCTACACCCACAAACAAACCTACTATCCACGCCCTACACCCACAAACAAACCTACTATCCACGCCCTACACCCACAAACAAACCTACTATCCACGCCCTACACCCACAAACAAACCTATTATCCACGCCCTACACCCACAAACAAACCTACTATCCACGCCCTACACCCACAAACAAACCTACTATCCACGCCCTACACCCACAAACAAACCTACTATCCACGCCCCAAACCCACAAACAAACCTACTATCCACTCCCTACACCCACAAACAAACCTACTATCCACGCCCTACACCCACAAACAAACCTATTATCCACGTTCTACATCCACAAACACACACTACCCACCACCTACACCCACAATAGAGTAAAGGAGGAATACAGAGTGTACTTACTCAGGGTAGCCATACCACTCTGGGTGGTTGATCCTTAGTGCAGCAGGAAAGAGAAAAATTATAAGTGGGTCATTCTATTCCTCGTGTGATGGATGGATGGATGGATGGATGGACGGATGGGAGACTGAATGGGAGGATAGATGGGTAGATGGGTGACTGAATGGGATGAGAGATGGGTAGGTGGGTGAATCGGTGGATGGATAAACAGCTAACTGGATGAATGGACATATGGACTTGGATGGCATATTTGGATGTAAGACCCTACGATATGAAGAACATTTTGGACGTATAAACCCATGACAATTAACACCATTTTGGACTTACATCACAGGAAACAGGTAAAACATTTCTGTGATCGTTCTTCAATAATTCCATACGCCAACCTTACCTGCATTCATCTCGATTTCAGTATAATATTTTAGTGTTAATTTCAGCATCGGAATCAATCAATCTCTCTCTCTCTCTCTCTCTCTCAAGATGGAAATTTCATGACGTAAAATCCGATGAAAACTCGACCCTGTTTATACGTGTTGCTTCGAGGTTTTGTTTTCACGTTAACCTCATGTTTCGTTTCGATAAATGACACATATCACAGGAGGTGAACTACAAACTGAACTTTGACCTGACACCGACGACCGACCGACGGAAGATGGGGCTTCGGGTTTAGTCGTATCCCATTTGAGAGTTTTATGAATGTGAAGCCCCGAATTAGTCAACAAACCCTACAGCTCAATTTGGATTCGAACTTGTGCATCTTGTTCTTGAATCAGAACCTTATCTCACACATATATAGGGGTTAGGTTAGGTTAGGTTGGGTTGGGTTAGGTTGGGTTAGGTTGGGTTGGGTTAGGTTAGATTGGGTTAGGTTAGGTGAGCCGTGTCCATCACAACCAGACAATTATCCCCGTCCATCAGATCTTCCTTTTAACAAATCCTCAACATAAAAGACAAATTCACCTCCATGTGTTAAAATCTTACTACACTACATTACCGTCACCACTATACCAAACCTGTGTAATATTAACACACTAATACACTATTAAGACATCACCAAATCCATCAATAAACAGTACATCTTCCTTTACACTTGATTAGAAAGAAAAACAAGAAAATATGCCCAGAATCTCAAATTCGTTCACTAACATTACGAAAAATTACAAGAGTTAAGAGTCAAAGCAAGATATGTGCTGTACGCAATGTTGATGTTATTTTGTTCGCCATCATTGTGTCCTAAAGTTAATCTGTTTTGTGAAGTAAATCCTCGGACTTGGGAACAAATCATCATGTGTACCTTTGAGTATTAAGGTCTTGTTCCATTTCCTTGATGTCTACCGTTTGGAACAGGTAACACCACCACAATTGTTTTAACCAAGACGAAAACGGACGAAAAAAAAAGCTTCTACAAATATCAAGTATTAATTTTCTCTCTTTACAGGATCTAATACTCTTGGAAATGTGTTTAAATTAATCTGATTTGTTTTCATTTATTGTCGATCCTTTATAAGAGGACTTGTGGATCCCCCGAGCCTATCCGGCCATTCTGTTTAAATTTTTCGGTCGCTCTAAAATACCATTAAAACAATATTGAGTATAAACGTTTGGCTCAACTGATGATCTCAAACATGTCCCAACATTTTTTTGCCTCAACTCCACATTCTGTAACTCATTTAGGTAAATGTCCCTCACTACACATACACTGGACTATGTGTAATGTTGCAGCTAATGTATTATCAAGATATTGCACATTATAAGTTCATGTGTGGTCATTATTATATCAAACGGAGGAATTTTAAAGAGCTATTACACCACCTGTATCATTAGTTGTCGCCAGGTGAAGGAATGTTTAGGTAGATTATATTTTATTTACTGTAATTAAAGTTTCAATACCTAAGACGTTCCACTATAAGAGTCTTTCAACCTCAGGTAAGTCTTAAGACTTTCTACTCTAGGTCTTACACCCTGGAGTAGCTGTATCGTCCACTTAGGTAATTTACTCCACAAGGAACTACAAGTTACACCTTGATGTAATACTTCATTTACTGCCAAACTTTATAGGGAAATATTTTTTCACAAAGAATTTCAAGTTACAATTTCACATAATAAGTTATATTACAAACGTTCCTTCGGCTTACAGTTAAACTTTGCAATGTCAAGATATTTTTTTCACTGCAGAGGAAAGTATCCGTCATCATCATCACCACACACACACACACACACACGCAAAGACAAAACTCCTGTATCCAGATTCTCAAAAGTTTATAAATTAAATTCTTCCCTAAAATTAAACAGACAATACATCTATTTGGTGGTTACAAGTTCCCCAAAGAATGCAGTGATGGGTAGGGAAACACTGTGTAACACTGAAGTCCGTTTATTATGGATGAGAGAAATACAAGTGGTGACTCGCGTGTGCCATGCACGGCTCACACAGTCAGACTGAGGCTGCCTTGCCATATGGCAGCCTCGGGGCAATGTTGCCACATGACGTGCAGTGTTGCCACGTGATATATATAAATGCTACTCGGCACAGTAGCGTATATACAGGGTTGCTACTCGGCACAGTAGCTTATATACAGGGTTGCTACTCGGCACAGTAGCTTATATACAGGGTTGCTACTCGGCACAGTAGCTTATATACATAACCTACATCTCCCTTCCCCCTCACGCTCATAGTCTTTGTCTTGAGCGGACTTCTTAGTCCTAAGTCGCTCCGAGCGTCGAGGTGCACTGTGGGGCGGATCCTCGTGAGGTGTAGGTGACTCGTCCTCGGTCAGGGGGCCAGCAGCAAGGGGTGGGACTGGCCGGAGGAAGCGGCGGTTCCTCCACCAGACACGGCCGCTCGGCATCCTGACTTTGTAGTCCCGCGACCGGCCGACGCCCATCACTATGCCCACCTTGTCCCAAAGTGTCGTTGTCGGGTCCTGGATGCAGGCAAGGGCACCAATCTCCAGTGGCTGAAGAGGGCGGGCATGGTCGTCATACCGAGCCTTGGCGTCCTGGGCACGTGAAGCGGCGCGGCGGTCGCAGCTCTCGGCTCTGGTCTGCCACTCCTTCGCAAAGGCCTTGGCGTGTGCAGGAACGCAAGAGCGGAGAGGGTGACCATACAGGATCTGGGCAGGGGAGCGACCTGTGTGGGTGGGAGTATTACGTAACTCCAGGAGTCCTTTGTCAAACGCCTCACAGTCTATGTTGCCTGAAGAGGCCACCTTGAGGATGAGGTGCTTGACTGTCTTGACCGCAGCCTCAGCGTGGCCGTTTGACTGTGGGTAGTGGGGTGTTGACACGATGTGGCGGACTCCCCAACGCTCCAGGAATCCTGTGAAGTCCCGGCTGGTGAACTGTGGCCCACCGTCCGTCCGCAGACATACGGGGACGCTTAGGTCACGAAAGAGGTGCCGGAAGTGGCGAATGGTGGCCGCGGACGTCGTGTCCGAGCCACAGATTACCACCACAGGCCAGCCAGAGAGTCGGTCGGCGACAACTAGGAAATGTTTCCCAGCTGTGCTGAAGAAATCAGCCAACACGGACTCGAAGGGCCTGGTGGGTTCGTCGTCGCACAAGAGGGGCTCTTGCTGTTGACTGGGCTGCATGATCTAGCACGGCTCACAGGCACGGACCGTATTGACGATATCCGCGTCAATGCCGGGCCAGTACACAGCCTGCCTTGCGCGGCGCTTGGTGGTCTCTGCTCCACGATGGCTGTCGTGTAAGCGGGTCAGAACGCGACGACGGAGAGCTGCAGGGACGACCACACGGGCACCGTACAGGACGAGGTCCCCATCTGCATAGAGGTCCTCGCGTATCTTCCAATATGGGCGTAGGGCGTTGTGGAGGTCAAAACGGTCGCGAGAGAACCCAGTCCTCACACTCTCC
>NW_024752399.1:0-7281 GCF_018991925.1 Homarus americanus
CGATCAGGGACTTTGTTATATTCGATCAGGGCCTTTGTTATACTCGATCAGGGACTTTGTTATACTTGATTAGGGGCGCTGTTATGCTCGACCAGGGGCCTTTGTTATACTCGATCGGGGTGCTTTGTTATACTCGATGAGGGCCTTTGTTATACTCGATGAGGCTGTTATACTCGATGAGGGCCTTTGTTATACTCGATCAGGGCCTTTGTTATACTCGATGAGGAATTTGTTATACTCGATCAGGGGACTTTGTTATACTCTATCAGGGGACTTTGTTATACTCGATCCGGCCTTTGCTATAGTCGATCAGGGGCCTTTGTTATAATCGATTAGGGGCCTTTGTTATACTACTCGATTAGGGGCCTTTGTTATACTCAATGAGGGACTCTATTATACTCGATGAGGGCCTTTGTTATACTCGATGAGGGCCTTTGTTATACTAGATGAGGGTCCTTTGTTATACTCGATCAGGAGACTTTGTTATATTCGATGAGGGCCTTTGCTATTCTCGATAGGGGCCTTTGTTATACTCGATGAGAGGCCTTTGTTATACTCGATGAGGGACTTTGTTATACTCGATCATGGGACTTTGTTTACTCGACCAGGAATTTGTTATACTCGATGAGGGCCTTTGTTATTCTCGATGAGGGGCCTTTGTTATACTCGATGAGGGCCTTTGTTATTCTCGATAGAGGGCCCTTGTTATACTCGATGAGGGCCTTTGTTATTCTCGATGAGGGCCTTTGTTATACTCGATAAGGGTTCTTTGTTATACTCGATGAGGGCCTTTGTTATACTCGATGAGGGCCTTTGTTATATTCGATCAGGGGACTTTGTTATAATCGATCAGGGCCTTTGTTATACTTGATGAGGGCCTTTGTTATTCTCGATTAGGGGCTTTTGTTATACTCGATCAATGGGACTTTGTTATACTCGATTAGGGGCCTTTATTATACTCGATCAGGGGGCTTTGTTATACTCAATCAGGGGCCTTTGTTATACTTGATGAGGCGCCTTTGTTATACTCGATCAGTGGCCTTTATTATACTCGATAAGGGGCATTTGTTATACTCGATTAGGGGCTTTTGTTATACTCGATGAAAGCCTTTGTTATACTCGATCAGGGGACTTTGTTATATTCGATCAGGGCCTTTGTTATACTCGATCAGGGGACTTTGTTATACTTGATTAGGGGCCTTTGTTATGCTCGACCAGGGGCCTTTGTTATACTCGATCAGGGTCTTTGTTATACTCGATGAGGGCCTTTGTTATACTCGATGAGGGCCTTTGTTATACTCGATGAGGGCCTTTGTTATACTCGATCAGGGGCCTTTGTTATACATGAGGGGAATTTGTTATCTCGATCAGGGGACTTTGTTATACTCTATCAGGGACTTTGTTATACTCGATCCGGGGCCTTTGCTATAGTCGATCAGGGGCCTTTGTTATAATCGATTAGGGGCCTTTGTTATACTCGATTAGGGGCCTTTGTTATACTCAATGAGGGACTCTATTATACTCGATGGGGGCCTTTGTTATACTCGATGAGGGCCTTTTTATACTAGATGAGGTCCTTTGTGTTATACTCGATCAGGAGACTTTTGTTATATTCGATAGAGGGGCCTTTGCTATTCTCGATGACGGGCCTTTGTTATACTCGATGAGGGGCCTTTGTTATACTCGATGAGGGGACTTTGTTGTTATACTCGATCATGGGACTTTGTTTTACTCTCGACCAGGGAATTGTTATACTCGATGAGGGGCCGCTGTTATTCTCGATGAGGGGCCTTTGTTATACTCGATGAGGGCCTTTGTTATTCTCGATAGAGGGCCCACTTGTTATACTCGATGAGGGGCCTTTGTTATTCTCGATGAGGGGCCTTTGTTATACTCGATGAGGTTCTTTGTTATACTCGATGAGGGGCCTTTGTTATACTCGATGAGGGCCTTTGTTATATTCGATCAGGGGACTTTGTTATAATCGATCAGGGGCCTTTGTTATACTCGATGAAGGCCTTTGTTATAATCGATGAGGGCCTTTGTTATACTTGGTAGTACTGTTATACTCGATCAGGGGACTTTGTTATACTCGATCAGGGGACTTTGATATACTCGATCAGGGGTCTTTATTATACTCAATCAAGGGCCATTGTTATACTCGATCAGGGGACTTTGTTATACTCGACCAGGGGACTTTGTTATACTTGATCAGGGGCCTTTATTATACTCAATCAAGGGCCTTTGTTATGCCGTGGGGACGCTGTTTTACTCGATGAGGGGCCTTTGTTAGAAACTCGATGAGGGCCTTTGTTATACTCGATCAAGGGCTTTATATACTCGATGAGGGGCCTTTGTTATTCTCGATCAGGGGACTTTGTTATACTTGATGAGGGGCCTTTGTTTTACTCAATCAGGGGCCTTTGTTATACTTGATGAGGTGCCTTTGTTATACTCGATCAGTGGCCTTTATTATACTCGATAAGGGGCCTTTGTTATACTTGATCAGGGGCTTTTGTTATACTCGATGAAAGGCCTTTGTTATACTCGATGAGGGGACTTTCTTATATTCGATCAGGGCCTTTGTTATACTCGATCAGGGGACTTTGTTATACTCGATTAGGGGCCTTTGTTATGCTCGACCAGGGGCCTTTGTTATACTCGATCAGGGGCGTTTGTTATACTCGATGAAGGGCCTTTGTTATACTCGATGAGGGGACTTTGTTGTACTCGATCAGGGGCCTATGTTATACTCGATCAAGGGACTTTCTTATACTCGATGAGGGGGCTTTGTTATACTCAATCAGGGACTTTGCTATACTCGATCAGGGGATTTTGGTATACTCGATTAGGGGACTTTGTTATACTCGATCAGGAGACTTTGTTATTCTCGATTAGGGGACTTTGTTACACTCGATCAGGGGACTTTGTTATACTCGATGAGAGGGCTTTATTATACTCAATCAGGGGGCTTTGTTATACTCGATCCGGGGCCTTTGTTACACTCGATGAGGGGCCTTTGTTATACTCGAGCAGAGGCCTTTGTTATACTCGATGATGGGACTTTGTTATACTCGATGAGGGGACTTTGTAATACTCGAAGAGGGGCCTTTGTTATACTCGATGAGGGCCTTCGATGAGGGGCCTTGTTATACTCGACCATGGGGTCTTTTTTGTTATACTCGATTAGGGCCTTTGTTATACTCTCAGATGAGGGGGCCTTTGTTATACTCGAGCAGGGGCCTTTTACTCGATTATACTCAATCAGGGGCTTTGTTATACTCGATCAGGGGCTTTGTTATACTCGATCGGGGCCTTTGTTATACTCGATCAGGGCCTGTTATACTCGATCAGTGGCCATTTGTTATACTCGATTAGGGGCCTTTGTTATACTCGATGAGGGGATTTTGTTTTACTCGATGAGCGGACTTTGTTATACTCGATGAGGGGCCTTTGTTATACTCGATGAGGGGACTTTGTTATATTCGATCAAGGGCCTTTGTTATACTCGATGAGGGGCCTTTGTTATACTCGATGAGGGGCCTTTGTTATACTCAATGAGGGGACTTTGTTATACTCGATGAGCGGACTTTGTTATACTCAATTAGGGGACTTTGTTGTACTCGACCAGGGGACTTTGTTATATTCAATTAGGGGCCTTTGTTATACTCGATGAGGGGCCTTTGTTATATTCGATGAGGGGCCTTTGTTATACTCGATTAGGGGCCTTTGTTATACTCGATCAGGGGCCTTTGTTATACTCGATCAGGGCACTTTGTTATCCTCGATCAGGGTACTTTGTTATACTCGAGCAGGGGAATTTGTTATACTCGATCAGGGGACTTTGTTATACTCGATCAGGGGACTCTGTTATACTCGATGAGGGGCCTTTGTTATACTCAATTAGGAGCTTTTGTTATACTCGATGAAAGGCCTTTGTTATACTCGATGAGGGGACTTTGTTATACTCGATCAGGGGCCTTTATTATACTCGATGAGGGGGCTTTGTTATACTCAATCAGGGGATTTCGTTATACTCGATCGGGGGCCTTTGTTATACTCGATCAGGGGACTTTGTTATATTCAATTGGGGGCCTTTGTTATACACGATCAGGGGCCTTTGTTATACTCGATCAGGGGTCTTTGTTATACTCGATGAGGGGACTTTGTTATATTCGATGAGGGGCCTTTGTTATACTTGATCAAGGGGCCTTTGTTATACTCGATCAGGGGACTTTGTTATATTCAATTAGGGGCCTTTGTTATACTCGATCAGGGGCCTTTGTTATACTCGATGAGGGCCTTTGTTATAATCGATGAGGGGCCTGTGATTATATTCGATGAGGGGCCTTTGTTATACTCGATTAGGGGCCTTTGTTATACTCGATCAGGGGTCTTTGTTATACTCGATCAGGGTACTTTGTTATACTCGACCAGGGGAATTTGTTATACTCGATCAGGGGACTTTGTTATACTCGATCAGGGGACGCTGTTATACTCGATGAGGGGCCTTTGTTATACTCAATTAGGAGCTTTTGTTATACTCGATGAAAGGCCTTTGTTATACTCGATGAGGGGACTTTGTTATACTCAATCAGGGGCCTTTGTTATATTCGATGAGGGGCCTTTGTTATACTCGATGAGGGGACTTTGTTATACTCGAGGAGGGGTTTTGTTATATTCGATCAGGGGACTTTGTTGTACTCTATCAGGGGACTTTGTTATACTCGAACAGGGGGCTTTGTTATACTCAACGAGGGGGCTTTGTTATACGCGATCCGGAGCCTTTGCTATACTCGATCAGGGACCTTTGTTATACTCGATCAGGCGCCTTTGTTATACTCGATGAGGGGCCTTTGTTATACTCGATCAGGGGACTTTGTTATATCCGATCAGGGGCCTTTGTTATACTCGATCTGGGGCCTTTGTTATACTCATTGAGGGGGCTTTGTTATACTCGATCCGGAGCCTTTGCTATACTCGATCAGGGGCCTTTGTTATACTCGATGAGGCGCCTTTGTTATACTCGATCACGGGCCTTTGTTATACTTGATCAGGGGACTTTGTTATACTCGATGAGGGGCGTTTGTTATACTCGTTTAGGGGCCTTTGTTATACTCGATCAGGGTGTCTTTGTTATACTCGATCAGGGGACTTTGTTATACTCGATCAGGGGTCTTTGTTACACTCGATGAGGGACTTTGTTATATTCGATGAGGGGGCGTTATTATACTCAATCAGTGGGCTTTGTTATAGTCGATTAGCGGCCTTTGTTATACTCGATCAGGGGCCTTTGTTATATTCGATGAGGGGACTTTGTTATACTCGATGAGGGGCCTTCATTATACTCGATGAGGGGCCTTTGTTATATTCGATGAGGGGCCTTTGTTATATTCGATGAGGGGCCTTTGTTATTCTCGATGAGGGGCCTTTGCTATACTCGAAGAGGGGCCTTTGTTATACTCGATGAGGGGACTTTGTTATACTCGATCAGGGGACTTCGTTATACTCGATCAGGGGTCTTTGTTACACTCGATCAGGGACTTTGTTATATTCGATGAGGGGCCTTTGTTAAACTCGATTAGGGGCCTTTGTTATACTCGATGAGAGGACTGTGTTATACTCGATGAGGGGCCTTTGTTTTACTCGATCAGGGGCCTTTGTTATACTCGATTAGCGGCCTTTGTTATACTCGATCAGGGACTTTGTTATATTCGATGAGGGCCTTTGTTAAGCTCGATCAGGGGCTGTTATACTCGATGAGAGGACTGTGTTATACTCGATGAGGGCCTGTTTTACTCGATCAGGGGCCTTTGTTATACTCGATCAGGGGCCTTTGTTATACTCGATGAGGGGCCTTTGTTATACTCGATCCTTTGTTATACTCGATGAGGGGCCTTTGTTATACTCGATGAGGGGAATTTGTTATACTCGATCAGGGGACTTTGTTATACTCTATCAGGGGACTTTGTTATACTCGATCCGGAGCCTTTGCTATAGTCGATCAGGGGCCTTTGTTATAATCGATTAGGGGCCTTTGTTATACTCGATTAGGGGCCTTTGTTATACTCAATGAGGGGACTCTATTATACTCGATGAGGGGCCTATGTTATACTCGATGAGGGGCCTTTGTTATACTAGATGAGGGTCCTTTGTTATACTCGATCAGGAGACTTTGTTATATTCGATGAGGGGCCTTTGCTATTCTCGATGAGGGGCCTTTGTTATACTCGATGAGGGGCCTTTGTTATACTCGATGAGGGGACTTTGTTATACTCGATCATGGGACTTTGTTTTACTCGACCAGGGGAATTTGTTATACTCGATGAGGGGCCTTTGTTATTCTCGATGAGGGGCCTTTGTTATACTCGATGAGGGCCTCTTTGTTATTCTCGATGGGGGCCTTTGTTATACTCGATGAGGTTCTTTGTTATACTCTCGATGAGGGCCTTTGTTATCGATGAGGGCCTTTGTTATATTCGATCAGGGGACTTTGTTATAATCGATCAGGGGCCTTTGTTATACTTGATGAGGGGCCTTTGTTTATTCGATTAGGGGCCTTTGTTACATATACTCGATGAGGGGCCTTTGTTATAATCGATGAGACGCTGTTATACTTGATAAATTGCTTTGTTATACTCGATCAGGGGACTTTGTTATACTCGATCAGGGACTTTGTTATATACTCGATCAGGGGTCTTTATTATACTCGATGAGGGCGCTATTATACTCGATGAGGGGCCTTTGTTATTCTCGATCAGGGACTTTGTTATACTTGATGAGGGCCTTTGTTATCTTACTCAATCGGGGCCTTTGTTATACTTGATGAGGGGCCTTTGTTTTACTCGATCAGGGGCCTTTGTTAAACTCGATGAGGGGCCTTTGTTATACTCGATCAGGGGCCTTTATTATACTCGATGAGGGGCCTTTGTTATTCTCGATCAGGGGACTTTGTTATACTTGATGAGGGGCCTTTGTTTTACTCAATCAGGGGCCTTTGTTATACTTGATGAGGTGCCTTTGTTATACTCGATCAGTGGCCTTTATTATACTCGATAAGGGGCCTTTGTTATACTTGATCAGGGGCTTTTGTTATACTCGATGAAAGGCCTTTGTTATACTCGATGAGGGGACTTTCTTATATTCGATCAGGGCCTTTGTTATACTCGATCAGGGGACTTTGTTATACTCGATTAGGGGCCTTTGTTATGCTCGACCAGGGGCCTTTGTTATACTCGATCAGGGGCGTTTGTTATACTCGATGAAAGACGCTGTTATACT
>NW_024752400.1:0-17894 GCF_018991925.1 Homarus americanus
CACACACCCACACTCCACACTCGCCCATATCTGTCAACACACACATCTCTAATTAGTGACTCAGGTGATAACAAAGGTTAGGTAATGTACAGATATCAAGTTATTTAAAGATTGATTACAAAGGTTGAAATAAAAGATAAGATGGTAATATGATTCATGCATTAAATATGATAAACAAAAGCTGAGGTGTTAAATATTTTACTAACACTTCGTAAAATATAGTAAAACAAAGCATCAGATATGTAGATTTTTACTTAAATATTAATATCATAAATAAGTGAAAGGAATATCAATAAGATTCTCTTCAAGAAAACTTTGGATAAAAAAATTTAGTCAGGATCATTTACGAAAATAGTTCACTAAAAATACATCACGTACTGGTATTGTCTTGTATTGGTTATTATATATTGTGTTGTTATTTAGTTCACATAAAAGATATTAGTCTTCGTCTATAACAAAACTAAGTCAATTAAACAGGTAAATAGTACAGCAGGTGTTAATGGTTACAGCCCACAAGCCTCTGAGGGCCTCGTGAAGTTAATTTTTCTTAATTATCAACACAGTGTACAGTCACGCCTCAGTTGCTGCCACAAGGAGTGAGAGGGTGAGGGATGGGTGAGGAAGGGGTTGTGAGGGAGGGGTGAGGAAGGGGATGTGAGGGAGGGGTGAGGAAGGGGTTATGAGGGAGGGGTGAGGAAGGGGATGTGAGGGAGGGGTGAGGAAGGGGTTGGTGGAGGGGAGGGGTGAGGAAGGGCTGTGGGAGGGGAGGGGTGAGGAAGGGGCCAGAGGGAGGGGTGAGGAAGGGGATGTGAGGGAGGGGGCAGGAGGAAGGGGTTGGTGAGGGGAGGGGTGAGGAAGGGGATGTGAGGGAGGGGTGAGAAGGGGTTATGAGGGGGAGGGGTGAGGAAGGGGTTGAGGAGGGAGGGGTGAGGAAGGGGTTGGGGAGGAGGGGTGAGGAAGGGTTGGGGAGGGAGGGGTGAGGGGAAGGGGGATGTGAGGGAGGGGTGAGGAAGGGGTTATGAAGGGGAGGGGTGAGGAAGGATGTGGGGAGGGGAGGGGTGGGGAAGGGGTTAAGGGGAGGGAGGGGGTGAGAAGGGCTAGGGGAGGGAGGGGTGAGAAGGGGTTGTGAGGAGGGTGAGGAAGGGGTTGTGGAGGAAGGGGTTGCGAGGGAGGGGTGGAGGAAGGGGTTATGAGGGAGGGGTGAGGAAGGTTGTGAGGGGAGGGTGAGGAAGGGCTAGAGGAGGGGTGAGGAAGGGGTCAGGAGGGGAGGGGTGGAGGAAAGGGTTGTAAGAGGGGTGAGGAAGGGGTTGTGAGGGAAGGGGTGAGAAAGGGGTTGTAAGGAGGGAAGAAGGGGTTTTGAGGGGAGGGGTTGTGGGAGGAAGGGGGTTGTGAGGAGGGGTGAGGAAGGGGTTGTGAGGAGGGGTGAGAAGGGTTGGGAGGGAGGTGGCTGGGGTTGTGGGGAGGGATGTGGAAGGGGTTAAGAGGGAGGGGTTGTGAGGGAGGGGTGAGGAAGGGGTTATGAGGAAGGGGTTAAGAGGGAGGGGTGAGGGAGAGATGAGGAAGGGGTTGTGAGGAAGGGGTTGTGAGGAAGGGGTTGTGAGGAAGGGATTGTGAGGGAGGGGTTGAGAGGGAGGGGTTGAGAGGGAGGGGTTGAGAGGGAGGGGTTGTGAGGGAGGGGTGAGGAAGGGGTTATGAGGAAGGGGTTAAGAGGGAGGGGTGAGGGAGAGATGAGGAAGGGGTTGTGAGGAAGGGGTTGTGAGGAAGGGGTTGTGAGGAAGGGATTGTGAGGGAGGGGTTGAGAGGGAGGGGTTGAGAGGGAGGGGTTGAGAGGGAGGGGTGAGCAACAGGAGAAGGAACAATGGAGAGAGGGAGGAGGTGGTGGGGTTAGGATGATGGGGGGGGGGAGGGGAGAAGCCAGTAACGGTAGACAACGGACCAACGGACACAACAGATGGTTCACGGCCAATGTCGAACTGAGTCCCCCCTTCTTCCTTTTCTTCTCCTTTCTCTTCTCTCCTCCCCTCTCTCCCTCCCCCCCCTCTCCTCTCTCTTTCCATCCCCTCCCCTTCCCTCCCTAGTTTGTGTGTGTCAGTTTTTTTTCCGTTTTCTGTCAGTCTGTCTATCTGCATTCTGTCTACGGTCTGTCAGTGTGGCTTTATATTTATCTATCGGTCTGTCTCTCCCTGTGTGGTCGGGGACAGCAGGCAGCCTCGAGGAAAGATGGTCGTCAACAAGGGATTAAAGTCTCGCTATTTTCCTTGTCATGTGGAACAAAATTTACCTAACATATTTTTTGTAATTGGTTCTGTAATATTACGCTGTACTTCAAGTTCCTTCTGTGCGTACCTGTCTGTTGGCATTACTGTATCTGTTGTAGAAATGTATGCAATTGTCTGTTAAAATTTCCTGGTTGGGGTTTTAGATGATCAGGTGTGTGTATGCATGATCATAACGGTGCACATGTGTTACCTGAGCAATGGCGGTGCACATGTGTTACCTGAGTACAGATATAACTCTTTCTCATACCTCAACCGGGTACATAAAGTTTTTCATAAGTTCATAGTAAATTGTATACAATCAATTCAATAACATAACATTGAAAATATATCTCGATGAACGAACTCTTTAGGATTAACTTCACATGAGATGAAATAAGTTAAAACAAAATATACGAGACAACATAAAATGCGCAGTAAGGCCGGCCATCTTCTTCACTGATCGACTGTAACAAATAATAAATGAATAAATAAACCTGAATTTGGAACTGTACAATATAGTTAAATAAATAAACCTGAATTTTGAATTGTACAATATAATTCCGAATTCTTAAAGGCACCAATGTAGTTTTGTCACGCTTCTAAATCCATTGAAATACGTAGAAAAAACTTGATTTTCGACAAGGTGTTCGTCCCAGGTTTTATTTTTTTCAGTCATCTTCTCATCGGTATCCAATCTTCCAACTTTTCCTTTCCTTTATCTCCTTATTCCACGCTACGTATATCCATTAATTCTCCAGTTAATTCGATAACCCAATCTTCGATCGCTTCTCTCCCTGACATTCCATAAATGCCCCTCGTCTGTCAACGCACGACCAATCCAGTTAGTATTTCTCCTGTTATCACACTTAATAGGTTCTGTCTCTCTCTGCAACCCTCGTCAGGAGAGCTTCGTTTATCATCCTGTCCACGTAATTAATCTTCTCCTTCCTTCCTTCATCTCTAAAGCTCTTAAGTGATCCATACCTTCCTTAGTTTCATATCAGAGTAGTGTAATCCTACATAACACAGTTTTCACATTTTCTTCCCGGTGTTGTTATGTCTTCGCTACAGTACAGTCATGATATACAGTTCCTATGTTGAAGTGTGTTGTTATAATCCCTGCAGACAAAAAAAAACTAAACTAACTTAACCTAACCTCATCAAATCTAACCTAACTTAATCTAACCTAACATAACCCCCCTGACAAAATGCACACTAAAGCATTATAAGAGATGTGTGTCCAGGATTTTGGGTCGTTTTTATATTATGATGGAGGATGTCAAGTTATTCAGCATATATTTAGTATTTTCACCTCCTCTCCCCTTACTCCTCTCTTCCTAAATTGTTTTCCCAAAATTTATCAGCTACAATTCTGCCATCACTAAAAAAAAAATAATAATAATAATAAAAAAATAAAAATAAAAATAAATAAATACAAAAGAATACCCTGTAAAGTATAACCATTCAATTTTCTTCATTTTACAGCAGACAAGCCTGAATTTAAGGGCACTCCATCGGCTACATCATTTCCTTGGTTAACGTTAGAGACTATACAACAATGACAAAACTTTCTGACATTTTACTTATATTCTCTGAGGCTAAAATTACCTAATAATCACTCCTAAAAATAAAGACCTATGATTTTTCCTAGAATAATTATTTGGGAATAATTTAAATTTTTATTTCCCTCACGTCACGATGATGATGATGAAAAACGTAATTTTATTGGTTATTTAAGTTATTTTTCATCCATTCAGTGAGTCCCTCGTAATGAACTTGATATATTGGAGACTATTCTACTAGGAGGAGGGTGGTGCACGAGATACTCCCATTATAAACACATTATTTTCCCAGGTACCTCAGTCTATCCCGCTTTTAACATATATAAAGTCACGTTTATTGTCATGCAAGGTTATCTATTACCATGTAACATTTATGATATTGAAATTAAATCTAAGGATGCAGACAGACAGACAGACAGACAGACAGACAGACAGATAGATAGATAGATAGATAGATAGATAGATAGATAGATAGAGATAGATAGATAGATAGATGCATAGATAGATAGATAGATAGATAGATAGATAGATAGACCACAAGACTAGGATGCTATCAAGAATACTGAGAAGAAATATGGCGTATTACGTTAAAAAATATTGAATATATTAAAATCAAATAATAATGATAATAAAAATTTTAATTTGAGTCACAAAATAGATTAGAAAAAAATATGTAGCTGCTACCAATTGTATATAAACAACATTAAAGACTAAACTATGAATGCTAAGAAACTCAAATTATAAAAGTTACTAAAACTATAAGAAGCAGGAGTGAACGCATAACAGAGACACTAAAACTCCACGCCAAGGAATTTAAGGTACACAGACAGACAGACTTGAAATCAGGCCAAAATTATTCTTCCCATAGAGTAAGATGAAACAGAGGAAGATAAACATATCATCTATCCTGCTGACAAAAACTGGAAAATCGAGAGAAAAAATAAAACAAATTAACACAAAACCTTACGAAACAGTACAAACAATACACAAAATTTAAGATCAAAACCTTAAACTTCATAAGAGAGAGAAGAAAACTTACATCAGAAGACAAGGACAATTGTGACACATCATCTCCTGGTAGTTAATAGTAAATGACAACCTGACATTTTTGGCGCCTCAGCAGAACGGGAGAAAACAACAACGGGAAAGACAGAGAGAAGACGATTCGTGACCTGATGTGTCTGTCTCAAGGACACACCTGGACTGCTGGACGTGGGACTGGAAGTAAACAGGAATTTGATCTGAAAATATTTAATGAATCAGTTTTTACTTTACTGTCTCTATTTAGGTATTTGTCTCTCTCTTTTTTTTATTTATTTATTTTTTTTTTTAATGGGTATTAGCCCACCCGAACACAGGTCACCGACCCACATCAGGGCCCGGGGGGCGAAAACGTAATACGTAACAATAATAATAATAATAATAATAATAATAATAATAATAATAATAATAATAATACTGAAAACACTGCAATAATAATAATAATAAATAATAATAACAATAACAATAATAATAATAATAATAATAATAATAATAATAATAATAATAATAATAATAATAATAATAATAATAATAATGATAATAAGGAACCATAAAGAAATTAAAAAAAAAAGATCATTAGTGAGAAACGATATACGTATGTTGTGTTGTTAATAGCAGGAGAAACAATTGAGACCCCGCAATTGTGTGTAAGTGAGGCAGAAAGTCAGATCAGCAACCTGGGACTTGGTCACAATTTTTGCAATGCCATATAGCAGCAGGGTCTACCATTACACAACACATTATGCTTCCAATATCTTCCCAGGCGGTAGTACCTCCCTGTTTGGTAGCTGCCTACTACCTACTACCTATTCTATATACACCTGTCTTCAACTTCGACTTTTCTTGTTTTTCCGTTGGCAAATTCTTCAATGACATTGTCAAAAACTATTTCATCTGTCAATTATCGCTCTATTGACAGTATGGCAAGATTTCTCAAGCGCAAGGTGCTCATAGTAGATCTTAAGTAATTCTTGATCAGTTTTAGTTTCGAAAAACTCCTCTCACAGGTAGCAACACTAACAGCAATTGTGAGGAAAATCCTCAGCATTATTACTATATTTGGAACCGAGTTCCCAAGGTTATACTTTTGAATAAACTCCAGAAGTTCAAGGGGGCCTTCTTTCCACGTCTGTATTCTGTCTTTAATAGTTATAGCAGCAACAACAACAAAATGCTGAAGTCTTTTTCTCTCAACGAGGAACTCCTCTTTATCAATGTCGTCGTGATCGTGATCTATTTTACACTCATATTTATCATCCAAAAGATTCAATGGGGTAAGGAAGGCATATTTCTCAGCAAGTTCATGAAGCTGTTGAAATCTCAAAGTTATTTCTTGGATCACTCTGTCCAGCGAAGAAAACATTTCTCTCCTCAATTCAATGTCGTATGGCAATTCAGCATCTCGTGATCCTTCACTTTTGGGGGGCGGCACTTTTGGGTCTGCTCATCACCCATATCTGCAGCTACTGGAGACGTTAATCCTTCCCTTTGTATCGGCGGCAAGTTAATCCTCGTCGTGTCTGACCTAACACCTGACCCACACCACATGAGCTCACTGGCGTACTTGTTTGAAGTTGTAACCTTAATCCTCAACAGGTTACAGGTTGTGTGTGTGGCGGGGGCGCATAGCAAGGGTGTAGCTCATGACGTGGCCGTGATGATGTGGGTCAGGTGTTAGGTCAGACACGACAAGGATTAACTTGCCGCCGATACAAAGGGATGGATTAACGTCTCCAGTAGCTGTAGATATGGGTGATGAGCAGACCCAAAAGTGCCGCCCGGGGCGGACCGCCGCCGCCGCCCGCCGCCCCCCTCCCCCCCCAGCAACGCTAGTGGACCTTCCCTCAGGCTGTTGCTGCTACTGAAGGTGAGAAAGCGCTCAGAGAGTTTTGGAAGGCCTACAACATTTTGAAATGTATAAAGAACAGCATGGGATGAGGTTACAGGTCAGTGCATGAATGGAATATGGAAGAAGTCCTGAAAAGATATGTGAACAGTTTCAAAGAATTTAATGAAGATGAAGTAATTTCTGGTCAGTCAAGTAGTGTTCTGTGTGTGTCTTTGGCCTTGTGCAAGGTGAAGCGCAGAAGCGTTTACAGTGCCCAACAGGGCAGCATGCTAAGTTCATGCTTGCCTTTATGTCTCATGAGTTAAGGGCGTAGAAGCCTGAAGAGTCAAGGGCATAGACGCCTGGAAAGTCAATGATTTTATGTCATCAAGTTATTGGAAGCTCCAACAACTTGTCCCTGAATACGAATTCGCAACTTTCGATTTACAGCAGGTACCTACTGTGCTGCTAGGTGAACAGGGACTAATGGAGGCTAGGAAGTATGTCCAAACAACTTCCACTGGCCCGGGAATCGAACCCGTGACATCTCGCTTGCGAAGGCAAGAGCGGTACCACTCTACCACCAGCACCCCCGAAATTGATAATGAAGATGTTGAGCAGTTGGTTGAAAGTGTAGCAGAAGAGCTAAGTAACGAGGATCTTATTAAACTGGAGGCACAGAAAATTGCAGAGGAAGAAGAGAGTCAAATGTAGAAGAAGAATCTGCACTCCCAAAAAAGGTTTCAGTGAAACAAATGACAGAGGCATTTGTTACTATTAATAAGGGGATGAAAATTTTTCAAGAAATGGATCAAAATGTTTAGCGTTTTGCCAAAGTTGACAGATTGACCCAAGATGCATTTGCTTGATACAGGGAGATTTACAATGAAAAGAAAAGGCAAACTGTGCAGTCTAAATTGGACAAATATTTTAAGAAGTCCCCCACTGCTGCCTCTTCACTCCCTCAAGATGATCCAATACCTTCAACCAATAAGTACATTAACCTATCTGAAGAAAGCAGCATTGATGACCCACCCAGCCCTGTCTCCTGCTCTGCTTCAGCCAATTAATGTAGTCTCCATGTTTAATTAACAAATTATTGAGGCCCCATGTGCATTCAGCTGACTACATTAAAGGTGAGTGCACAGTAACACTTTATTCATTATTGATTACTTTTACTGAACTGTATTTCATTTTAGATTTTCTATGTATGATAATTATTTAATGTCTTTGCCTCCAGGTGTAGTGTTACTCCCTACCAAACGTTCCTAACTCATGTGGCACCTTGGCACTCTCACGTGGCACTGTGGCACTCTCGGGAACTGAGTGATAAGGTTGTTTCCTATTGGTTGTTTTAGTCAATATTGGTTTATTAATGATAACAAGAGCTGTCATCAAGGTTTATAATGAGGTGGTGGGGAAGGAGGAGGAGGAGGAGGAGGAGGAGGTGGTGGTGGTGGAGGAGAGGGAGGAGGTGGTGGAGGAGAGGGAGGAGGTGGTGGGGAGGGAGAAGGAGGGGGAGGTAGGAGGGGGAGGTAGAGGAAGGGGAGAAGGAAGGAGAGGGAGAGAAGGTGGCAGGGAGGGAGGGAAGTGTAATCCTCCTAACCCAACCTAAGTCTGGTGGACCGAGAAAGACTACCCCAGTGGACGATGAAAGACTCATGGCGACACAGCCTCCCATGACAGTCACCATTAAAAACAGCTTCAAGTTGACGTTTCTGCAGGAACTGTGGGAAGGAGGTTACATGAGGCCGGGATACACCACAGGACTCAGGCAATTAAGGAAAGGTTAGATCGCCATCGTACTACCAGCCTCCAGTTTACCGGCAATACGAGGGTGAAGACAGACTTTTGGGGTCAGGTGATCTTAGATGAGATGACCTTAGCATCCACCACCCAGGGTCCTCTCCACTGTGGCGGCCAAACACCAGGTTATCAACGTCACATCATCAACAAGGTGGCAAGAAGCGAATCATGTGACAGTCAATGTTTGGAGCTTGTTAAACACAGACAGCATCATGGGTGAACTAACTCAGATTAAAGGAAGAGTTAGCTCTGAAAAGTATTTGGATATTTTGGAATGTGGTGATCTCAGTCACTGTCTACGCTTTACTATATCCAGAGCTCATAATATTCAAGGAGGTGTGAATAATGATATCCTATTCCTCTTAATTATGGTCTAAAAGGATATAATATGTAATTGTATTTATAAATTCCTGATTATAACTACAGTATTACCCCGCTTTACACGGTTTCACTTTCCGCGATTTCTCATTTACGCCGTACCTCGCCAGAACCGGACTTTCACTTTCCACAGTGCATCTACTCATATACGCGGTGAAGTATATTTTTTTTTTATTTTGCTCATAAAATTCATACAAATTACCCGGCCAGAATATAATTTACATTGTTGGAATTCTTACAATATGATGATCATTTTGAATATAAACATCATGGATTTTGCATGAGACATACAAATTTTAGATCTAATGTAATAATTTGGTTTACACAAAGCAAATATTTTATCTTTTGTGCAAAATATATGAAGTTTACATTCAAAATCTTCCCTGACCTGCAAGGAATCCAGAAATGTCAATTATATTATCCTAACTTTAGTCTGAGGTATTATTTATTACCAAACGTTAAAATCTAGTGTTTTCACCCAAACATTTCTCACAGAGGTAGGAGCTAGTGAGCTGGGAAGAGGGGGGGAGGGGATTTGAGTCCATTATTTGAATGGACATTAACCTGGCGACTGTATTTCTCTTAAGTATTAATTGTGTGTGCATACCATCATAAAATTAAGATGTTATTTTTAATACAACATAGGTATTGGGTCGGAAAAAGTGGAGTTTGGGGGTCGGGCCAATCTCTATTGGAATTAATCCCATATGTTCTGTTGTTCACTTTACGCGGTACCCCGTGGGTTCAATTAACCGCATAAATCGGGGTACTACTGTATGTAAAGTACTTGAGAGTATTATCAGAGATGCTGCGATGGAACATCTAATACGAAACAACCTTGTAAAGGATCGCCAATCGGTTTCATGCCGGGGCGCTCCTGCTTAACACAATTGCTCAAGGTATTGGATATTTGGACCCATATTCTGGAACAGGCTGGTAATATAGACAATATTTACATAGATTTTACCAAGGCTTTCGCCAGTGTACCCCACGAAAGGCTAACAATCAAACTGGAAGGGTACGGAATTCGGGGAAATGTCCTAGCGTGGATAGAAGACTTTCTACATGACTCCAAGCAGTGTATTGGGCCTGCTGTTATTTGTTTCATATGCAATCAAAATTCTCCAATAAGTATGAGTGTACAAAACACAGTATCACAGACCTGACATTACAGCACAAAATAAGTTGAAAGAGTCTAGTATTTGTTTTCACAAGAAAAGAAAAGAAAAAAATCATAAATGTTTGAATATGAAAAAATATTTAATTTTCTCCATTTAGTGCAAAAAATTAGTTAACAGAGAGAGAAGGTGAGAGAAAAGGTGAGAGACAAGGTGAGAGAGAGAGAGAAGGTTAGAGAGGTGAGAGAGAGAGAGAGAGAAGGTTAGAGAGAAGGTGAGAGAGAAGCGTTCTCTAAGTTACATAAATTGGCTTTTAAATTCCCTTTTTATTGTATAATTTTATCTTTTATTTAGATTTTATTTGCATTAAGAAATTAAAAATACTCTATTTTATGATATTTTAAACCTTTTATATTTTTGGATCACCTGAAGAGTTTCCACCAAGACGTGTGGAATGCTATCATTCTTCTTCACTACACCACAGTCATCATTGTACTCTTATTGGAATTTGTTTTTTTCAAGTAAAACAATTTAAAAAATAATATTCGTGTGAATATAATCAAATAAATCAGTACTTGTTCCATAAAATGTAATAAAGAACAAAGAAAACAATTAAACAACAACAAAAAATTTATTAATGTTTTACAATTTATTATATTTGGGTTGACGCGACTGATCAGCAATTGTATCAGTAATGGTCGTGGAACCGCGGTGCCTGACGACTGCGGCATCGTAGCTCTGAGCAGTTGTGACAGAGGCCTTGGAATCGAGGCTCTTCGCGGAACCGCCGCTCTTCATAGAACCGCTCGTCACGGCGCTTGTGGAACGGTTGCTCCTCGTGGCGCCTGTGGAACGGTTGCTCCTCGTGGCGCCTGTGGAACTGTTGCTCCTCGTGGCGCCTGTGGAACTGTTGCTCCTCGTGGCGCCTGTGGAACTGTTGCTCCTCGTGGCGCCTGTGGAACCGTAGTGCTTTTACCCTTTAAAAATCCAAACACATTACTAGACAAGAGACCATCAATTGTATACAATATATTTAATACCATTCGCTCCATCATTGTAGATAGACAAGATGTAAAGGATATGGGTCTTTGATCACTATCACCCTTAGGCACAGGAACAATGAGTGCCATTTTATCTCCACACACCTTAGATTCATGCATTTTTCCACAGAATCTACACCGAAAATCATTATGGCATTTCCACGCCATATGCCCCCACTTGTAACACTTATAACATATTACTGGAGATTCGTTGTAGACAGCAACCCGTTTATATACCACACATCTCACAAAGACCTTCTCTGGCGCTGGACCTTTGATTAGCGCAATTAGCTGTGGCATAGGTACTAGTTCTCCATCAATTTTAATTACACGTCTCTTGGCCCCAAAAAATCTATCGTCAGCCAACACATCCACGGGGTCGAGGTAAACAGGATAATAAAAAAGAATGATCTTCATACATTTCCCAATGGACTCCACAGGCTTTTTCATCACTACATTCTCAAATCCTTCTGTAGTTAAATATCTAACTGCTGCCTCATCCTTCATAGTAATATAAGGAATATGTTTACCTTCTTTAAAGAGCACTTGATGGCACTTAGCGAGTCTAACTGAGCAGTTTACCTCATCATGAAAATCCAGGCCATTATTCTTGGGGAAGTAAAGACGTGGCCTCCTTGATGAGTTGCTGCCGTCTACACCATCAATGGGGTTTAAAATCGTTGTACTGATCATGGTTGAAGAATGACTCACACCATCAATTTTCTTTCTCTTATCCACCAAGAGGGAAATATTATCTTCACTACTTGTACCTTCTCTATTCCTCCTTTTATTCTTCTTTTCGTATTAACAACTTTAAACGGCTCTTGTTCTTCACATTCACTGCTGCTGGACAGCTCCAAATCCGACAACAGTCCTCCTGCAGTACCCTCGGCTACATTGCTGTGTCTGCTGTATCCACCACCCAATTCAGTCATTTAATAAGCGACCTGCTCGCTGAAGCTCTTCCGTCAGCCATAACAGTTCGTGTCCAACCAGGGAGGTGTAGGAGAGCGACCTCACTACACTAGTACAGTTTCACTACACTAGTACATCGTCACTACACTAGTACATCTTCACTACAACACTAGTACATCTTCACTACACTAGTACATCTTCACTACACTAGTACATCTTCACTACACTAGTACATCTTCACTACACTAGTACATCTTCACTACAACAATAGCACATCTTATCTACACTATTTCATGTTCACTACAACACTAGTACATCTTCACTACACTAGTACATCTTCACTACAACACTAGTACATCTACACTACACTCGTACATCTTCACTACAACACTAGTACATCTTCACTACACTAGTACATCTTCACTACACTAGTACATCTTCAATACAACACAATCTTCACTACATCTCACTTCACAAACTTCACTACATCTCACTTCACAATCTTCACTACATCTCACTTCACAATCTTCACTACATCTCACTTCACAATCTTCACCACATCTCACTTTACAATCTTCACTACATCTCACTTCACAATCTTCACTACATCTCACTTCACAATCTTCACTACATCTCACTTCACAATCTTCACTACATCTCACTTCACAATCTTCACTACATCTCACTTCACAATCTTCACTACATCTCACTTCACAATCTTTACCACATTTTACTTCACAATCTTCACTACATCTCACTTCACAATCTTTACCACATCTTACTTCACAATCTTCACTACATCTCCCTTCACAATCTTCACTACATCTCACTTCACAATCATTACCACATTTTACTTCACAATCTTCACTACATCTCACTTCACAATCTTCACTATATCTCACTTCACAATCTTCACTTCATCTGACTTCACAATCTTCACTACATCTCACTCCACAATCTTCACTATCTCACTTCACAATCTTCACTACATCTCACTTCACAATTTTCACTACATCTCACTTCACAATCTTCACTACATCTCACTTCACAATCTTCACTACATCTCACTTCACAATCTTCACTACATCTCACTTCACAATCTTCACTACATCTCACTTCACAATCTTCACTACATCTCATTTCACAATCTTCACTACATCTCACTTCACAATCTTCACTACATCTCACTTCACAATCTTCACTACATCCCACTTCACAATCTTCACTACATCTCACTTCACAATCTTCACTACATCTCACTTCACAATCTTCACTACATCTCACTTCACAATCTTCACCACATCTCACTTCACAATCTTCACTACATCTCACTTCACAATCTTCACCACATCTCACTTCACAGTCTTCACTACATCTCGCTTCACAATCTTCACTACATCTCACTTCACAATCTTCACTAAATCTCACTTCACAGTCTTCACTACATCTCACTTCACAATCTTCACTACATCTCACTTCACAATCTTCACTACATCTCACTTCACAATCTTCACTACATGTCACTTCACAATCTTCCCTACATCTCACTTCACAATCTTCACTACATCTCACTTCACAATCATCACTACATCTCACTTCACAATCTTCACCACATCTCACTTCACAATCTTCACTACATCTCACTTCACAATCTTCACTACATCTCACTTCACAATCTTCACTACATCTCACTTCACAATCTTCACTACATCTCACTTCACAATCTTCACTACATCTCACTTCACAATCTTCACCACATCTCACTTCACAATCTTCACTACATCTCACTTCACAATCTTCACTACACCTCACTTCACAATCTTCACTATATCTCACTTCACAATCTTCACTAACACCATCCTTCATCAATACATATAACAACATCCATCATCACTACTTATAACACCATCCATCATCATCACTACATATAACACTATCCATCATCACTACATATAACATGATCCATCATCACTACATATAACACCATCCACCATCACTACATATAGAACCATCCATCACGACATATAACACCATCCAACATCACTACATATAACACCAACCATCATCACTACATATAACATCATCCATCATCACTACATATAACTCCATCCATCATCACTACATATGACACCATCCAGCATCACTATATATAACACCACCTATCATCACTACATATAACATCATGCATCATCACTACATATAACAACATCCATCATTACTACATATAAAACCAACCTATCATCACTACATATAATATCATCCATCATCACTACATATAACACCATACAACATCACTACATATAACACCACCCATCATCACTACATATAACATCATCCATCATCACTACATATAACTCTATCCATGATCACTACATATAACACCATCCAGCATCACTACATATAACACCAACCATCATCACTACATATAACATCATGCATTATCACTACATATAACACCATCCATCATCACTACATATAAAACCATCCTATCATAACTACATATAACATCATCCATCATCACTACATATAACACCATCCATCACTACATATAGAACCATCCTATCATCACTACATATAATATCATCCATCATCACTACATATAACACCATCCAGCATCACTACATATAACACCAATCATCATCACTACATATATCATCATGCATCATCACTATATATAACACCATCCATCATCACTACATATATTACCCTCCTATCATCACTACATATAACACCATCCTTCATTACTACATATAATGCCATCCTTCATCACTACATATAACACCATCCATCATCACTACATATTATAACACCATCCATCATCTCTACAAACACCAGCCCTCAACACTATAGTGATAAACAGAGCTTCATTTTGTTGTCAATTTCTTTAAATTCCAACCTTATTAAACCGTAATTCTTTCTGTATGGTCAAATTTTGATTTGACCTCAGTGAGAGAGCTGTTAGTGTCAGTAAATCACAATGGTGTTCCGACGCACTGTAACAAAAGTTTCAAAGGTTGAGGTGAAGCCTTGCCAGGTGAAGGAGAAAGGCCCCCGATCTAACAAACTGCAGACCACAAAGCACACTAAACCTCAAAACAACAAGAAGAAGAAGGAAACTACCACTTTCTGCCATGTACAAAAGGACCAGTACCTGCCATGGGGAGACTACATCTTCACTGGGAAAAAGACAAAGAACAACAAGAAGCGTTGACCCAACATTTCTGATATTTAAAAATAATAAAAAACATATTAATTGATTTTCTTTGTATTATTTATGCCTTTATTATTTTCAACTGTAAACGTGCTGTTTTGGGAATATATTTTGAGTTACATAATATTTAGGTACAGCAGTTTATTTCACTGTATCTCCTTGTGTGAGTGTGTGGGTAGTGTGTGGATAGTGTGTGGGTACTATGGGTGTGTGGGCATTATGGAGAACTAGTCATGGCTAACTGTGACCCTATATACGGGTTACATCGGCCTTAACGCCCTTGTCTCAGCGCTATCTCATATATCCAAATTTCACATATTTGAAAGTATTAGATAACCAAAATATCTGGAAAATATTTAGTTAAAAATACAAATAATAAAACAAAATCGAAAACAGAAGGAAAAAACAATGCCCGTGAAAGTGGAAATAAGGAGGAGGCAGAGCAGACGATACACAGGAAGGCAGTAATCATCATCCCCGTGTGAACCAGCAAGAGAAGAACTCCTTCGCCTCACCGTCCACCCGCGTACGATCAGCTGAGTGAAGTTGCCTCGTGTTGCAGTAAACTTTATCTGTAAAAGGACAATTTACTTTTACTTTTATTGTTTATCTTACTGTTTATAACTGTTTATTTTCTCTTACATAATGTACACTAAGTATGGGAGTGTACAGTAAGTTATACCGGATGGCAACAAATTCACATTCGTCTTGCAAATATTAAAACATTACCCTAACAACAGTATTGTATAACAACACGAGCTAAAGTGATGTGTAAAAAGGTCGGTTGCAAAAAGAAATATTATTCTTTTAAGTCTTTTTCAGTTTGTTCAGTGCTAACAACATTATAGGTCATATTTCATGCAGTATGCATATACAATGTTTGCTGAAGGTTTAATACCTTTCTGTTTACTGATGATGTAAAACCCTCGTTAAAATACTTTAGAGTCGTTTACAAAATATTTGGTGCGTTTTCCGGAGCATTGTATGTTTTTACAGCATGCGAGGCGGCAGGTATGTGGAGTTTTAAGAGCACTTCACGCTATAGCTCAGTTGGCCACGGATTAGCGAATTACGAACTGAAAATGTTTGGATCGTCATCTGTTTCGTGTAAGCTGTGTCGGACATTTTGTGCTACATTAAAGTCCAGCGATCTGTGGCAGCTGTCGGGCTCCTGCCTGACCACCCTTTGCCTAAGAAGAGCGATTGTCTGAAGGTGTTCAAGTAGTTACTCAATTGTGAAAAAGTGATAGTGAGTCCCATAGACATGGCTGCCAGTTAGGGACAGTGTGGATACGGCACACTACATAGCATGTCTTCGGAAAGTAAAGGAGGCCGTGTAGCCAAGACTGCACTCAATCGCCTTCACTTCCCCAATTACAGCTAGGTGGACTGAGAGCGCCTCGGGATTATCATATCTATAATGCCAGACGGTAACACCATCCCCTTGACACCTCGGAGACTATACAGTACTGTGTTCGGGGTGTGTTTGTGGACTAATAAACAGTCACGGTGAGACAGAAAACAACAACATAAAACTCTTTAACTATTATGTAAACCAAAGAAATAAATCGGGCGAGAAAAATGACGGAGTAGCGATAGCGGTTAAAAGAAACTTAAAATTTAAACTAATTGATGACTTCCAGGATGAATTTCTAGCAATAAAAATAAATACAACTCAAGGAGACGTAATTATTGCTACTACTTATCTCCCACCGAGACGACCCTACTTACCTATAGAAGACCTATTAAAATTGGCTAACAATAGTCATCCGATGTACATCTTAGGAGACTTTAACGCCAGACATAGGATTTTTGACAATACAAATAATAACGTCGTGGGAAACGCCCTTAATCAATTAATAAATTTAGGAAAAATCAATCATCTGGGTCCTAACTTTCCAACCTGGAGAAATCACAATACACAATCGACACCAGACAAAATTTTTACCAACAACAAAGCCTTTTTCAATTACCATATAATACAGGGACCTCTTACAGGCAGTGACCATCTGCCAATTATACTAACACTGTCAACAAGCCCCATACAGATACCAATAAAAAAGAGACTGAAAATGAGTAAAACAGACTGGGACAACTTCAAAGACGACTTAAGTAATCACCAGTCGATTAACCTACAAGGGAAAACAACAGAAGATATAGACTCAGAAATGGACAGACTGCACTCAGCAATAAAAACATCTATAACCAAACACACTCCTACTTCACACTTTAGAACATTACCCAACAACAGACTACCAGAAGAAGTTAAATTAATCCAAACCATTACAATGAAATAAACAGGTATATGGAAAGACACGGCAGTAACAGATGGCTATATACGACGCAGACAGCACTACAGATAAAATTAAGAGACGCATGTAAGGAAGCAAACAATAAAAAATGGAATGATATTATAATGGCGGCTGACATAACTAAAGACACAAAACATTTTGGACTTCCATAAACAAGATGATGGGGCACAACAAGCAAAAAACACCATACATTAAAGACCAAAATGGAACAAAATTGCACGAGGAAAATGAACAAGAGTCAGCATTCAAAAGGGAATGGGTAAAGTTTTTAAAATATCAGATGAGGAAAATGAAGATTTTGATAGTGAACACGAAGAAAGGATAGAAGAAGAAATGGGAAGACATATACATTGAATCACCCCAAGGCAATATATAGACTATAACTTATTACCTAATAATCAAATAATAACCATGGGAGAAATGAT
>NW_024752401.1:0-23703 GCF_018991925.1 Homarus americanus
GTCGTTAGGCCTACTGTGACAGGGGTGGTCCCGAGACTATCGCCCCTATGGGGCCGAGAGTGCTGCCCATGCGGTCGCCCCCACCCCCCCACCACCATAGTAACGGACTCTTAATGTAGGGTCTCGACGAACCTAGTGAGTATACATAACTGATATTACACCAGTGAGACCATATAAATAGTGGTTATTTGTGCCAAGGAAATATAAACTAGTGCCTGGTGTGACAAACTCTTGTCCATAGTGTATCATTCTGATGTATGGATGGTCGCTATTAGGGGGGGTAGCCTACACACCCACGCGCGCACGTATGCCCCTACTACCTGGACACAGCAGTCCAGCCTGTCACCTCTCCGCCCTTCCCTCATAAGAACCAGTATAATCTTGTGCCTGGGACCAAATCAGATGTCCGGAGGCGGACGTTACCGTCGCCCAAGGTGCTGGTCACTATGCCTGGTAACATTCCTTGCTGCGTCTGTGCTAGCCCGAACCAAAACTGCACAAATTGTGTTTGTGCGAGAAACAACCGACCATGTGTGGATTGCAGGAAGCTAGACCAGTGTCGGAACCCACGTCGCAGGGAGCCGACACAGGCGGCCACAGTGGATATCGCCGGGACCCAACTACCCGATGATATCCGAAATGATAGCAGTGAGTCTACTCAACCCGATAATGTAGTACTAATAAATGCTGCTCCCTCAGTAGCAGGTGTCCACGAGGAGAATGAGAGACAGCCGCCTCAGTGGAATGGCATGTCGATGGAAAATGCAGGCGTATGGGTCAAAGAAACCTACTCAGAAATTGTCAAGTGGTCGCCCGCTAACTTATTTGAACCACCCAAGTGTGCGGCCACCAAAGAAATGATTCGGGAGATGACTCACTTCATGACTGATTACACTCAGGACCGCTTCCTCGCCCCCCTAGCTCTTCAAATACTGGCAATAATACCACATCTATTTTGTCAGAGGACACACACAAAGGCTAAGCACAAAGAAAATGTGGCAGCAATGAAGAGAAGGTTGACAATGTGGCAGACTGGGGCCCTAGATGATCTCCTATGTGAAGCAAGAACACTGCAGGAGAGACTAAAATCTATGGGTGACGGAAAGCAAAACACCGATGACGTGGCAAGAAAATTTGGAAACAAAATGCGTGTGGGAAAAGTGTCTCTCGCGGTAAGATCTCTCACACATGAATCCTCCGGTGGAGTGATGCCAATAAACAGAGCGACATTAAAACTATTGAAAGAGAAACATCCCCCTGCAAGCGAAGATGAAGGCATCAGGCTCCAGGGTGCCTATATCCCACCAAACGCTGTCCTGTTCGAGAAAATAACAGGAGAGATGGTGTGGAAAAAGGCACTGAAGACTCGAGGAGGAGCCGGCCCTTCAGGTCTGGATGCAAACGGTTGGAGAGTCATCCTCAGCACAAACAAGTTTGGCCCTGTAGCAAGCGATCTCTGCACTGCCATTGCCACCCTTGCAAGAAAGCTTGCATCCTCTTGCTGCCATCACCTCCAGGCTCTGACGGCCTGCCGCCTTATTCCTCTGGAAAAGAAACCAGGATGTAGACCTATAGGGGTGGGGGAAGTGCTGAGGCGGATCATCGGAAAGTGTATAATGGAGGTGGTAAAGGATGATGTCAGGGCAGCAGCAGGGAACCTACAAGTGTGTGCTGGCCACCAGGCTGGTGGGGAGGCGGCCATTCACGCCATGAGATTGATATTTGAGCAGCGTGATTGTGAGGCCGTTCTCCTGGTGGATGCTTCAAACGCATTCAACATACTTAACCGCAAGGCGGCACTGCACAACATCAAGATCAAGTGTCCTAGCTTTGCGATGTAAGTTGAAAATTCGTATAGGAATCCTTCAGACCTCTACGTAGTAAACAACAAGGCTCTACGAGGTGATACCATCCTACAGTCGACCGAGGGAACAACACAGGGGGACCCCGTTGCAATGGCAATGTATGCAATAGGCCTATCAGTGCTCCAACAAGAAATAAAGTATGAAACAACTGGGGTCAAACAAGTGGCATATGCTGATGACCTCACAGGAGCAGGAAAAGTGGAGGACATCAAAAAGTGGTGGGACCTGGTAACATCGCGAGGTCCACAAATAGGGTACCACCCAAACGCCAGCAAATCCTTCCTCATCGTGAAGCCAGATCATTATGATCGGGCTGTGGAGGTTTTCGGCGAAAGTGAGGTCAAAATAACTAAGGACGGCCAAAGACATCTAGGCGCAGTAATTGGCACTACGGACTTCAAGACCCAGTACGTAGGGGGAAAGGTGAATGAGTGGGTTAGCGAAATCCATGCTCTATCGGAGATTGCTAACACAGAGCCACATGCGGCCTTTGCAGCATTCACACATGGAGTCAAGCATCGTTGGAACTACCTGATGCGTACCATCCCTGAGATCCGACCCCTCCTCCACCCTTTGGAAGAAGCAATCAGTGTCAAGCTCATTCCCAAACTAGTGAAACACCACGACTTAACCCCAGTAGAAAGAACACTTCTTGCACTTCCACCAAGACTGGGAGGGATGGGACTAACTAATCCAGAGGAGATTGCTGACTCTGAACATCAAAATTCACTTAAGCTCACGGCAGCCCTCACTGATCACATAATAGCCCAGAATGCAACAGGGGAAGTGGACACCAGCGAAGTTAATAAGATCCGTAGGTCCATTACAACAGATCGGCAGCACTGCCAAAATGACATGTTGCAGCAACTATTGCTGCAGGTTCCAGAAAATTTGACAAAAAAAGTAGCTATAGCGCAGGAGGTGGGCGCCTCGAACTGGTTAACTACGTTACCGATAAGGGCAAATGGTTTCAGCCTTAACAAACAAGAATTTACAGATGCCATTGCTCTAAGGTACGGTTGGCCAGTAGATGGTTTGCCCTCCCAATGCGTGTGTGGCTATTCCTATGATGGCGATCACGCCATGGTTTGCAAGAAGGGGGGCTTCATATGCATGAGGCATGACGAGGTAAGGGATCTCACAGCAAATATGTTGAAGGAAATCTGCCGGGACGTCATGGTAGAACCGACCCTCCTTCCACTGGATGGCGAGATCCTCCAACACAGGACCTCAAACACATCTAACGAAGCCCGTGTGGACGTCAGTGCTCGAGGATTCTGGACGCGGGGACAGCGAGCTTTCTTCGACATCAGGATTTTTGATCCCATGGCCGTTTGTCACCGTAACCTAGCTCTCGATGCTGCGCATAGGAGGAACGAGAACGACAAGAGAAGGGCATATGGGGAGAGAATTCAAAATGTTGATCAAGGCAGCTTCACTCCTCTAGTGTTCACAACCTCTGGTGGGATGGGCCCAAGTGCAAGATGTTTCTACGCCAGACTCGCGGAGCTGATCTCCGAACAGAAGCAGCAGCCCAGAAGTTATGTCACAGCCTGGATGAGATGTCGACTGTCCTTCTCTCTCCTTCGGTCGGCTTTGCTCTGCCTCAGGGGAACGAGAGCTTCTGCCCCTACTCCGACAACTGCTGCAGATATTGACTATGAGGCTACAGTCACTGAATGCCGCATGGATCTGCGGCTCAACTAATTTAACACAGATAGGATAGCTTCTTATGTATTAGGATATTTAATATTAAGGTAAATAAATGGTGGCGAAGGTGTGGCTATTGGGGGAGGCTGGAGGCCACGTTATTAATGAAAAAAAAAAAAAAAAGTAGTAGTAGTAGTAGTAGTAGTACTAGTAGTGAAGATGTGTGTGGTAGTAGTTGTAGTAGTAGTAGTAGTAGTAGTAGTACTAGTAGTGAAGTTGTAGAAAGAACACTTCTTGCACTTCCACCAAGACTGGGAGGGATGGGACTAACTAATCCAGAGGAGATTGCTGACTCTGAACATCAAAATTCACTTAAGCTCACGGCAGCCCTCACTGACCACATAATAGCCCAGAATGCAACAGGGGAAGTGGACACCAGCGAAGTTAATAAGATCCGTAGATCCATTACAACAGATCGGCAGCACTGCCAAAATGACATGTTGCAGCAACTATTGCTGCAGGTTCCAGAAAATTTGACAAAAAAAGTAGCTATAGCGCAGGAGGTGGGCGCCTCGAACTGGTTAACTACGTTACCGATAGGGGCAAATGGTTTCAGCCTTAACAAAGAAGAATTTACAGATGCCATTGCTCTAAGGTACGGGTGGCCAGTAGATGGTTTGCCCTCCCAATGCGTGTGTGGCTATTCCTATGATGGCGATCACGCCATGGTTTGCAAGAAGGGGGGCTTCATATGCATGAGGCATGACGAGGTAAGGGATCTCACAGCAAATATGTTGAAGGAAACCTGCCGGGACGTCATGGTAGAACCGACCCTCCTTCCACTGGATGGCGAGATCCTCCAACACAGGACTTCAAACACATCTAACGAAGCCCGTGTGGACGTCAGTGCTCGAGGATTCTGGACGCGGGGACAGCGAGCCTTCTTCGACATCAGGGATTTTTGATCCCATGGCCGTTTGTCACCGTAACCTAGCTCTCGATGCTGCACATAGGAGGAACGAGAACGACAAGAGAAGGGCATATGGGGAGAGAATTCAAAATGTCGATCAAGGCAGCTTCACTCCGCTAGTGTTCACAACCTCTGGTGGGATGGGCCCAAGCGCAAGATGTTTCTACGCCAGACTCGCGGAGCTGATCTCCGAACAGAAGCAGCAGCCCAGAAGTTATGTCACAGCCTGGATGAGATGTCGACTGTCTTTCTCTCTCCTTCGGTCGGCTTTGCTCTGCCTCAGGGGAACGAGAGCTTCTGCCCCTACTCCGTCAACTGCTGCAGATATCGACTATGAGGCTACAGTCACCGAATGCCGCATGGATCTGCGGCTCAACTAATTTAACACAGATAGGATAGTTGCTTATGTATTAGGATATTTAATATTAAGGTAAATAAATGGTGGCGAAGGTGTGGCTATTGGGGGAGGCTGGAGGCCACGTTAATAAAGTAGTAGTAGTAGTAGTAGTACTAGTAGTGAAGATGTGTGTAGTAGTAGTTGTAGTAGTAGTAGTAGTAGTAGTACTAGTAGTGAAGATGTGTGTGGTAGTTGTAGTAGTAGTAGTAGTAGTAGTAGTACTAGTAGTGAAGATGTGTGTGGTAGTAGTTGTAGTAGTAGTAGTAGTAGTAGTAGTACTAGTAGTGAAGATGTGTGTGGCACACCCAAGTGTGCGGCCACCACAGAAATGATTCGGGAGATGACTTGTTTCATGACTGTTTACACTCAGGACCGCTTCCTCGCCCCCCTAGCTCTTCAAATACTGGCAATAATACCACATCTATTTTGCCAGAGGACACACACAAAGGCTAAGCACAAAGAAAATGTGGCAGCAATGAAGAGAAGATTGACAATGTGGCGGACTGGGGCCTTAGATGATCTCCTATGTGAAGCAAGAACACTGCAGGAGAGACTAAAATCTACGGGTGACGGAAAGCAAAAGACCGATGACGTGGCAAGAAAATTTGGAAACAAAATGCGTGTGGGAAAAGTGTCTCTCGCGGTAAGATCTCTCACTCAGGAATCTTCCGGTGGGGTGATGCCAATAAACAGAGAGACATTAAAACTATTGAAAGAGAAACATCCCCCTGCAAGTGAAGATGAAGGAATCAGGTTCCAGGGTGCCTATATCCCACCAAATGCTGTCCTGTTCGAGAAATTAACAGGAGAGATGGTGTGGAAAAAGGCACTGAAGACTCGTGGAGGAGCCGGCCCTTCAGGTCTGGATGCAAACGGTTGGAGAGTCATCCTCAGCACAAACAAGTTTGGCCCTGTAGCAAGCGATCTCTGCACTGCCATTGCCGCCCTTGCAAGAAAGCTTGCATCCTCTTGCTGCCATCACCTCCAGGCCCTGACGGCCTGCCGCCTTATTCCTCTGGAAAAGAAACCAGGATGTAGACCTATAGGGGTGGGGGAAGTGCTGAGGCGGATTATCGGAAAGTGCATAATGGAGGTGGTAAAGGACGATGTCAGGGCAGCAGCAGGGAACCTACAAGTGTGTGCTGGCCACCAGGCTGGTGGGGAGGCGGCCATTCACGCCATGAGATTGATATTTGAGCAGCGTGATTGTGAGGCCGTTCTCTTGGTGGATGCTTCAAACGCATTCAACATACTTAACCGCAAGGCTGCACTGCACAACATCAAGATCAAGTGTCCTAGCTTTGCGATGTATGTTGAAAATTCGTATAGGAATCCATCAGACCTCTACATAGTAAACAACAAGGCTCTACGAGGTGATACCATCCTACAGTCGACTGAGGGAACAACACAGGGGGACCCCGTTGCAATGGCAATGTATGCAATAGGCCTATCAGTGCTCCAACAAGAAATAAAGTTTGAAACAACTGGGGTCAAACAAGTGGCATATGCTGATGACCTTACAGGAGCAGGAAAAGTGGAGGACATCAAAAAGTGGTGGGACCTGGTAACATCGCGAGGTCCACAAATAGGGTACCACCCAAACGCCAGCAAATCCTTCCTCATCGTGAAGCCAGATCATTATGATCGGGCTTTGGAGGTTTTCGGCGAAAGTGAGGTCAAAATAACTAAGGACGGCCAAAGACATCTAGGCGCAGTAATTGGCACTACGGACTTCAAGACCCAGTACGTAGCGGGAAAGGTGAATGAGTGGGTGAGCGAAATCCAAGCTCTATCGGAGATTGCTAACACAGAGCCACCCTTTGGAAGAAGCAATCAGTGTCAAGTTCATTCCCAAACTAGTGAAACACCACGACTTAACCCGAGCAGAAAGAACACTTCTTGCACTTCCATTAAGACTGGGAGGGATGGGACTAACTAATCCAGAGGAGATTGCTGACTCTGAACATCAAAATTCACTTAAGCTCACGGCAGCCCTCACTGACCACATAATAGCCCAGAATGCAACAGGGGAAGTGGACACCAGCGAAGTTAATATGATCCGTAGGTCCATTACAACAGATCGGCAGCACTGCCAAAATGACATGTTGCAGCAACTATTGCTGCAGGTTCCAGAAAATTTGACAAAAAAAGTAGCTATAGCGCAGGAGGTGGGCGCCTCGAACTGGTTAACTACGTTACCGATAAGGGCAAATGGTTTCAGCCTTAACAAACAAGAATTTACAGATGCCATTGCTCTAAGGTACGGTTGGCCAGTAGATGGTTTGCCCTCCCAATGCGTGTGTGGCTATTCCTATGATGGCGATCACGCCATGGTTTGCAAGAAGGGGGGCTTCATATGCATGAGGCATGACGAGGTAAGGGATCTCACAGCAAATATGTTGAAGGAAATCTGCCGGGACGTCATGGTAGAACCGACCCTCCTTCCACTGGATGGCGAGATCTTCCAACACAGGACTTCAAACACATCTAACGAAGCCCGTGTGGACGTCAGTGCTCGAGGATTCTGGACGCGGGGACAGCGAGCTTTCTTCGACATCAGGATTTTTGATCCCATGGCCGTTTGTCACCGTAACCTAGCTCTCGATGCTGCACATAGGAGGAACGAGAACGACAAGAGAAGGGCATATGGGGAGAGAATTCAAAGTGTTGATCAAGGCAGCTTCACTCCTCTAGTGTTCACAACCTCTGGTGGGATGGGCCCAAGTGCAAGATGTTTCTACGCCAGACTCGCGGAGCTGATCTCCGAACAGAAGCAGCAGAAGTTATGTCAGCCTGGATGAGATGTCGACTGTCCTTCTCTCTCCTTCGGTCGGCTTTGCTCTGCCTCAGGGGAACGAGAGCTTCTGCCCCTACTCCGACAACTGCTGCAGATATTGACTATGAGGCTACAGTCACTGAATGCCGCATAGATCTGCGGCTCAACTAATTTAACACAGATAGGATAGCTTCTTATGTATTAGGATATTTAATATTAAGGTAAATAAATGGTGGCGAAGGTGTGGCTATTGGGGGAGGCTGGAGGCCACGTTTAAAAAAAAAAAAAAAAAAAAAAAAAAAAAAGTAGTAGTAGTAGTAGTAGTACTAGTAGTGAAGATGTGTGTGGTAGTAGTTTTAGTAGTAGTTGTAGTAGTAGTAGTAGTAGTAGTACTAGTAGTGAAGATGTGTGTGGTAGTAGTTGTAGTAGTAGTAGTTCCATAGTAGTTGTGAAGCTGTGTGTGTAGTAGTAGTAGTAGTAGTATTCTCGTGATAATAATGTAGACGTGTGTGTGTAGTAGTAGTAGTTTCGCAGTAGTAGTGAAGATGTGTGTGTTAGTAGTAGTAGTAGCAGAAAGAGCACTCCTTGCACTACCACCGAGACTGGGAGGAAAGGGATTGACCAATCCTGAGAAGATTGCTGGCACAGAACATCAAAACTCAGTTAAGCTCACTGCAGCCCTCACGGACCACATAATAGCTCAGAGCGCAACAGGGGTGGTGGATACCAGTGAAGTAAACAAGCTTCGAAGATCCATTATGACAGAACGACAGCATGGCCAAAGTGATAAGTTGCAGCAGCTGTTGCTGCAAGTACCAGAGAATTTGAAAAAAAGTAGGTATAGCGCAGGGGGTGGGCGCCTCAAACTGGTTAACTACGTTACCGATAAGGGCAAATGGTTTCTGTCTCAATAAACAAGAATTTACAGATGCCAATGCTCTAAGGTACGGTAGGCCAGTAGAAGGTTTGCCCTCCCATTGCATGTGTGGCTCTTCCTATGACGTCGATCACGCCATGGTGTGCAAGAAAGGGGGCTTCATATGTATGAGGTATGACGAAGTAAGGGATCCCACAGCAAATATGTTGAAGGAAATCTGCCGTGATATCAGGGTAGAACCGACCCTCCTTCCATTGGATGATGAGAATTTCCAACATAGGACTTCAAACACATCCAACAAAGCCCGTGTTGATGTCAGTGCTCGAGGATTCCGGACGCCGGGACAGCGAGCCTTCTTCAACATCAGGATTTTTGATCCCATGGCCGCATGTCACCGTAACTTAGCTCTCGATGCTGCACACAGGAGGAACGAGAACGACAAGATATGGGTATACGGGGAGAGAATTCAGAACGTTGATCAAGGCAGCTTCACTCCTCTGGTGTTCACAACCTCTTGTGGGATGGGACCAAGTGCAAGATGCTTCTACGCCAGACTCGCAGAGGTGCTATCCGAACAAAAGCAACAGCCCAGAAATTATGTTACAGCCTGGATGAGATGTCGACTGTACTTCTCTTTCCTTAGGTCTGCTTTGCTCTGCCTCAGGGGAACGAGAGCATCGGCCCCAAACCCGACAACAGTTGCAGATATTGACTATGAGGCAACAGTCACTGAATGCCTCATAGATCTGCGGCTCAACTAACTCAACACAGCTAGGGTAGCTACTTTTGTATTTGGATATTTAATTTTAAGGTAATGAAATGGTGGCGAAGGTGTGGCTATTGGGGGAGGCTGGGGACTAGGGTGTGTCAATTTAGGGGGTGAACTGGCTAAATTGAAAATCGAGTAATTTGGTAGCAATTTATTGTAGTGTTTAAGCATGCAAAACAATATTCTGGCATAAATTTGTTTTTATAATAAGTCCTACCTACATCAAATGGATTTTTAAATGTACATATTTGTGAATTTATAACATAACCAGCGTTTGCACACATGTTACTGTTTCAAGTTTCAAATTATTATATTTTATTATCCGTAGTCTATTTGAAAGTAACCAATGCCTTCATACTCTCTTTGCTTTGGTTTCTTGTCATCAGTAGTCTGCTTGCTATTTGTGCTTTGATGTAACCTTCTCGCCTCTCGTGGCTGTAAACATGGCCCGCTGCTTCTGTGACCATTTTCACACATCTCTCCACACTTTGAGTGTGGGAAGGCCACTTCGGCACCTGCATTGGAGTCTCTTTAAGGTTTCTCAATTCTTGGCTAGTTAGACTTGTTGTCAATGGTGGCTCTAAGACTTCCAAACTCAAGTCAACCAATTCTGACAATTTGGTGGCATTGACGTTTATTGGGGGAACTTTTCTTGAATGAAACGAACAGTCTCCCAACTGGTCGTCATCTATTAGCGTTCCTCTAATCTTTAGAATGACTTCTACAGCCTCGGTTCGGAGATTGGTACATTGACTGCAAAGCATTGCTTGCAAAACTGCTTCTGATCGACCATACCAAGCGGACCTTCTTGCCACAGGTAACACGATGTCCCTCACTACCTTCCTCTGTGTTCTTACTAGCTGCAATTGAAACAAAAGGTGATTGGGCCCATCCACCCACATAGGATTAAGTTTCACACTAAACCACTGGGGAAGATAAACTCCAATAATAAATTCAACAATTAACCTCAAATTCTTCAGCACTTTGCCCTTCAATTCGTGTTTGGAAATCCAAATCCTGCAGAAACGAAGAGCTGTAGTTAACCAACGGCTGTGACTGACAGGTCCAATCTCCAAGAGAGCCAATGACTGAGGCACTTCTCCTGATCTTATTGCTTGGGCAATACGATAAGCATAGGATTGATCTGTGCTGAGATCTTTGATGACTCCTTCAGACAACGCCGGAAGGGGAGGGCCAACTTCGACCTTTGGAAAGGTTGTATTTATTTCTAGTTGTGTTGCTTCATCCAGCATGATGCCAAGGGGACCTGACCACTTGTTGTTGCTCTTTGTAGGACCATCAAGTTCCTGGATGAGATGACGAAGAGGTAGCTCGCCTGTATGTAAATCACATACAATCCAAACAAGTCTTCTTCCTAGTTTTTTCTCTAAATGCGTCATTACACCCCCCTGCCATCCGGTGTTCACTGCAGTTGAATCTCCACCAACAGCCTGCAGTGAACTGCCAAGTCCTCTCTCCTGAACCCAACATAAAATATGATCAGCAATGACCTCTGCATGTTTCTTCCCTTCTACTTCAGTTTCGGGAGCAAAGTGAAACAAAAACCGACCACCAGGCTCAGAACAGACAGAGTAGTGTTCTTCTTTGATGAGACCTGGAAACTTTCTGTTCACTCCCTCTACTTCTAGCAAAACTTTTGTGTCATCTATTCTTCCATCAAACAAAAGACAGGAGAGCCCTCCCTCGCTTAAATCTTTTTCATGCTGATCAGATATTTCCTTCATTATTTTTTCTTGTGCTCTTCTAATTTTATTATGATCTATCACCAAAGATACATCCTCTCGGCTGATGAGGCCTGCATCTATCCAAGCGGCAGTTGCAATTTCTGCAGCCTCACGAAGTCCAGCATGGTGGCGAATACTAGCTAAAGCAATGTTTGAAATATTTCTTGTGTTGTATTTCATTTTCTTTGGTAAAGGTTCAGATGGCTCTTTGGAACTATCATCTGATGTTGCTTCCTGTTCATCAGAAGAACTATCAAAGAAGTGATAAACATCTTGACACAGCTCTTCCTCTCTTTGGATGGCTTCTTCACTCTTCATTTTCTTCTTTTGTTCCCTCTCTCGGATTTGTTCTCTCTTCTTGGCATTAGCAATCTGCTTCTTTGTTTCTGAATAATCTATTGAACCCATTTGCATACTTCCTTGGCCTTCTGCCTTTGTCCTCTGTGCCTTTATAAATTCAAGCTCTAAAACAGGGATCTTCTTTTCACGAGGACAACCACAATCAATGTGGGAATTATTTTCTCTCTTACCTGAGTGAGAACAGTTGGATTCAGAACATAATTGTATGGAGCACTTGCAGGTCAAAATGTCAAACAGAGTATCAAGTGTGTGCAGAAATTCATTTTTCCTGGCCAAGTTTCCTTTACCAAGTGATGTTTCAACTGCTTTGTGCCATAATTTCGTTAGTTTTAGCTCAATAGTTCGACACTGATTAATCACAGGTGGTTTGAATAGTGCATTAGCTTTTGTCCATTGATGCAGAAGAGGGACTATCATGTCATTTATGAGTTCTTTATCTGTATAGTTCCTTCTGTCCTTTGCATTTTTTTCTCGAAGGAGTAACCCTAATCTTAGCATGTCTCTCACTGTTGGAAGTTCTGATACAGGAAGCTCCTTCCCTTTACCAACTAGCAGGCTCAAGTGGGTTGACAACTGACTTCTTGTCTTCAATTTTGACATCTTCACACTATCTGACAAATAGAAAAATATTTCAATGTTTCATAATTCAATTGTTGTTTCAAAAAATATCAATTTGTTTATCAAAAATGCTGTAACAGAAATAACATAATAATTTCTTAGAACATAATGTTTTATACAATGATATAAGTAACTGCGACAATCAATATGCCCTACTTACAATAATTAAAATGTAGAATTCGTCTGGTAGAGTAGGTGCAAGTGCAATGAGAGCAAACCACCGTCTATGATATCTAGAAGGAGAGTGAGCCGGGCGCCTTATCCTCACGCTTGGTACAAGTCAAAACAAGAATTAAACTGTCCCACACGGAGAGCCTGTTCATGTTCATGTTCTGACATGCATATTGTACACAAGCTATAGAACCATAAAATACTCCATAATCCATATGCTTACATGAGATTAGTTAATATCAAGTGAATAATTCTAATCAAGTCTCATTAATTTGTTGAAATACTGATATTTGAAACTTTAAGGTATAATTGATGTAGGTGAGGGTTATTTCAATTCATTTTTGTTTGCTAATCTCAAGTTTAGACATAAAGAGGCACAATATTTTGACTACCAAATTTGATTTTTAACATGTTGATAAAATTGACACACCCTAATAGGTAGGGTAGCTCCCACCCCTCCTCACAGCACTTCTATAGCGGCCTCATTAGTAGCGGCACTTAGCAAAGTGGAAGTGTTGTCAGTGCCGGTGAGAGTGGATAATACCAGATTGGCTCTTGATATAGACACAGGTGCTTGCGCTAATGTATTGGCCTTGACATCATATCACGAGTTACAACGTAAATTCCCTTACCGCAAATTCAAATGGAGGCCTAGTAACGCTGAGCTCGAAGGAGTTTCAGGTACTCAGCTGAGCATCAAAGGAATGGTGACGTTACCACTCAGATTCTCAAGACGTGGTACGCCCTTCTACGCGGACTTTTATATAGTTCAGCAGTTCAATTTGCCAGCTGACGGGTTACTTGGTCTACCAACTCTTCGAAAGAACATGATAGATGTTCATCCACGTAATAACAGTGTTACGTTTAAAGGTGTTTCCTACACAGCAATGAGTCATTATGAACCTATGCTCACCGCTAGGACGAAAGTGTTGTCTACCAATCCTATTAAGAGGAAGGCGGATCATGCGTCAGAGATATCTCTCGACCTCAACCACACACCTTCCCAGTGTGATTACAGCAGCAAGAGTTGGACGATTGTACCAGCAGTGTTGAAGAGTACTCTCCATTACCAAAATGAGGAAATCACCAAAGCAACTGTCGAACTACCCAACGTGTACACGGGCACAGATGTAGTGTGTCTCCCGGAAACATGCAAGGTAAAAGGGCTGTCATGTGAATCTACCCTGAGCACTATACGCCCTGGTGGTTTGACCGACGTACAGATTCTAAATCGAACAGGCGTTCAACGAATCTTAAAGAAAGGATGTTATTTGTGTGATTTTCTAGTATATCACAACAATGTCGAAGTGCAACAAAATAAATTCCCAATTCGAGGTATTGTTGCGAATTGCCAACAGACTCGACTGGCCAGGATAGATCAAATAGCACCACATGTTAAGGTGATCGATCATCCACAGGGCAAGACACGCCTTTTAGAGCTGCTTGCCGACTACAGAAATATAGTAGCCTTGCTAGGGGAAACGCTAGGTCAGACAGATTTAACATCCCATCATATAGCGTTAAAGGAAGGAACCAACCCTATTTACGTACCAGCTTATAGACTACCTCATAGCCAGCGCGCTGTAGTGCAAGATATGGTACAGGGTATGTTAGATGAGAATGTCATTAGACACTCAAAATCCCCCTTTAATAGCCCATTATTCCTCGTCCGGAAAAAGGATGGTGGATGGCGCCCTGTCATAGATTTCAGGCGCGTAAATGATCAAACAATCCCTGATAGGTACCCAGTACCTATCTTGAGTCACATATTGCAATCCTTAGGCAAGGATAATGCGGTATTTAGCAACTTAGATTTACTTAGTGGGTATTGGCAAATACCACTCGATGAAAAATCACGAGAAATCACGGCATTTAGCACGCCTCTAGGACACTTTGAGTTTCTACGAATGCCATTTGGTCTCAGAAATGCCCCACTAACATTTCAAAGAATGATCAACACCCTGTTTGCCGGACTAATTGGTAACACAGTCTGCGCTTATTTGGATGATCTAATAGTAGTCAGTAAGGACGTCGATTCCCATCTGATTAAACTGCGTGAAGTTTTGGCCAAACTTTCCACAGCAGGCCTCAAAATAAAACTCTCAAAGTGCGAGTTTTTAAAATCCAGAATCCATTTCCTTGGTCATGTAGTCGACGGTGAGGGCATACACACAGTTAATGATAAAGTTAAAGCTGTATCTCAGTTCCCGCGTCCTACCTCAAATGATCATGTGCGTAGCTTTCTCGGATTATCTGGTTATTATCGTTCCTTTATCAAGGACTATGCAACATTAGCATCGCCCCTAACGAGGTTGCTCAAAAAAGATGCAGTGTTTATATGGGATGCTGAACACGAGGAAAGTCTTACGGCATTGAAGACAGCGCTAACCAATGCCCCGGTTCTAGCATTCCCAGACTACACTCAACCTTTCACTCTCTGTACCGACGCTTCCGGAATTGGAGTCGGAGCAGTGCTCATGCAAGAGGACACGCGTGGGAAGTTTAGAGTGATAGCATTTGCAAGTCGCAAACTAATCGATGCTGAAACACGTTATTCGGTGACGCATTTAGAAACGTTAGCCGTTGTGTGGGCACTTAAGAAGTTCAAAGACATTATCTTTGGCTACAAGATAACTGTTTTTACTGATCATGCGGCAGTCACCGAACTGTTCCATGGCAGAAACTTATCAGGCAGATTAGCACGCTGGTATCTGACAATTCAAGAGTTTGACCCCGAATTTAGGTATTTACCTGGGAGGGCGAATGTTGTCGCCGACGCTCTGTCAAGAAATATAGCACCAGTTATGCCTGTATCAACATTCACTCTTTCGCAGCTGGAAGATGAGCAACGACGCGACCCATATTGGTCAGCTGTTATTTTTGCTCTCGAATCGGGCGAGGATGTTAAACTCCCCAAGTTATTTCTTCCCTTAAGTCAGTTTGAATTACGACATAACATACTCAATAGGACGAGAAAATCTCCTGAGGGTAATGTGTCTCAAATAGTCGTACCTGACACGTTGCGCAAAGCAGTAATGACATTGTTCCACGATGTCCCACAAGCAGGTCACCAAGGTCGTGATAAATGCTTAGCGGATTTACGAAAGAAGTATTTCTGGAACACTATGAAGAAAGACATAGAATTACACATAGCTAATTGTTTGGCATGTGCTCAACATAAAGGATCAACAGGATCACCTGCCCCGATTCTACAATATCCTACACCAGACCGTCCGTTTGACACAGTCGCTGTTGACTTGTTACAACTCCCAATGAGTCATCAGGGATCAGGATACGTCTTAGTGTGTGTGGATCATTTTTCCAGGTTCGTGGTCTTGGTCCCACTAAAAAGCAAAACGGCCGAAGCAGTAGCCTATGCATTAGTGATGAATCTCATATGTCCATATACTACGCCTAAAGTTCTACTCTCTGACAATGGAACAGAGTTCAAGAATGAGCTAATAGAGCATATATGTGCACAATATGGAATTAAACAAACTTTTGTGACAGCTTATCATCCACAGGCTAATGGCCTTGTTGAAAGAACCAATCGTAAAATCCTAGAAATACTGCGTCCAATTGTTAGTGGTTTTCAATACGCATGGGAGGATTGGTTACAGCAGGTTGCAGCGTCGATTAATGGGTCAGTTAATAGCTCTACGGGCAAAACACCCTACTATATTGTCTATGGTACAGATAAACGTCTGCCTTACGACATCCTTACAGATGCGCCATACCCGGTATATAATACGGATGATTTTGCGGCAAAACAAATTCATGTCTTTACAGAAATTCATAACCAAGTACGATCACAGCTAGCGGCGTCACGCGCCGAAATGATCATCAAACAACATAAACATGCTAAACCTATCGCACTGAACGTTGGGGACGCTGTTATGTTACAGGAACCAGAAAGGAACTCCAAACTTTCGGCGAAATTTTCTGGTCCATTCCGCATAATCTCAAAAGAAGCAGGCAACAAATTCAAAATATGGAAGCCTAATGCACAGATCGCAGATGTCGTGCACGCGGATCGTCTAAAGAAGACCCAGATAAATGTCTTACCTCCAGTTGATGATAATGTGATTGATACATCCTTACAGACTGTTCAGAAGCAAAATGTCCCAAATGACTATTGTATGAAACTACGTTCTGCGAGTAGACGTTAACTCGTTTGTAATTCCTTACAGAATGGCTTGGATCGTCAGTGTCTTGCTTCTACTCTGTTGTGGCACCGTTGTGTTGACGAAAATGTCCACATTAGTCCTCAAACCAGGTGCACTTGTGGCACCTCTCGGACGCGTTCTCATAGTTGAGGACGTGGTGAACATCAAGTATGAACTACAGCCACTACTCCAACTTCCGCGTCAGATGGAAAACGTCGACGGCCAACTACCATCAGCATTGGACATCCTTCATAGTCTCAGCACAGCTTCGAAGAATTCGACAATAGTTTCACAAACTATAGACCTTCTACACTTTCGTCTCCAGAACCTTCGCGAGTTTCTAGTTGATGTGGGGAAAAGTCTACCTGCATCTCAAGCGGATCTTGCTCAAGAAGTGCATTCTCAGGCACGACGAAAAAGGGGTCTCTTTAATTTTGTGGGTCTTATCCAAAGCGCTTTGTTTGGCACGGCAACGGCCGATGATGTAGCTAAATTGGGGGACCGAATGAACGTTGTCGTTCAGGCTGTATCTCAACAGAATCGCGTTATTTCTCAAACCTTTCACGCGATTACTGCTCTAGAATCAAAGGTTAATGCAATCATAATGGAGTCTAACCAAGTTTCGAGGATTGTTACTAGGTTACAGAAAGCAATCCCGACGTTAGAATGGCTCCTTTACTTCACAGAATATTTGCATGCTGCTGAAATTTCAGTTCATAAAATTGTAACCTCTAAAAATGAACTAATAGACAGCATTGTAGATGCCGGGATAGGACGTGTGGACGCGAAGCTTGTGCCTGTGCAGACGCTTCTTGAAGCTTTAAAAATAGCCAAGTTGCAGTATCATTTAACTCCTATTTTCAATGACAATGAGGTTCACTATTATTACCCGCTGTTGGAGTCAACCCTCACGCACAATGCAATTCTGATCCACATTCCTATGCGAGGGCAACATGAGTTTAATGCATGGCATTTAGAACCCTTCCCCTGGTTTGTGAACGACACACTGTATACCCTAGATAGGCCTAAAGAACTTTTCTTAGTAGATGAAGATATTCATTGTTATCAATAGAGGATTCTGAGGTACTGTCACGGTGTAAGTCGTCTTATCTACACCTACACGTATTTCCAGCCTACATGTTTGCATTTATTCCTGCTGCAGAGGGAATATGTGAATTGGCAGTCATACAACCAAATGTACGCACAGCGTTAGCGCAATGCAGTTATAGGCCAGTTAGTCTAAAGACTGTGTTCCACGCTCACCTTCACAATGTGCAGTATTTGTTCTTTCCAAATCTCACTACTGTAATTTTAAAATGCCAAAATGGTGTTAAGCAGCTAGTTGTGAAAGGGCATTACAAGGCTCCTGATTACTGTGAAATCACTTGTAGTACATTACGGACCTTGCCTACTCATCAGCATTTTGCGTTAAATCGAAAACTCAAGTCTGCTTTAATTCCACTTCCTATAATGAATTTCACTATCAAGGATATTCAAATAGTATCAGAGAAATTAAAAGTTTTAGCTTTCTTGAACGAGACACATTTTGCTGATTTGAATAATAACTTGCCATTTTACCTGTCACGGGAATTTGCACTACCAAGTCTTACGATTCCCTCTATTCTGTTAATTCTGGCAATAATGTTCCTGTTCTGTTATTACCGGGCAGTATCGTCCAAATTCAACATTGTTCATAACATACTAACCCGCACGACACAAAAGTCTAGGTCCCCTGTAGTAGAGAATACCCCTACAGTAATTTCCCCAGCTTAGTGTCTACATATCTGTTTATAACATGTCTAGGATGTACTGTACTCTGTGAGTTATTTAGGCCTCACGGAGCTCGGCTGGTAGGTGACCGAGTGATGTAATAGGCCCCTGTCTCATCAACAGAACGTATTATATAAATGGGTCAATACATCTGATATTATATTCAGATTCACCCCCTGTAACTTTCCACTGTCTATGAGTGAGACATGATATGGACACGTGAGCGGGCAACACACCCAAGAGGGCGAGACCCATAACTCAGCATTTCTGTAAGCACGCACTGCGATGCCCTTAAGCTTCAGTAGCTCACCTCAACTCATATCGTAAGGACGTGACCTAACGTTTATCATACATAAAAGCCTTCCCCTTCTCATTCACTCCTAGACAGTGAGACTTACGGTTGATATACACTCAGGATTTATATATACAACCTTTTATAATAAAACAAAGGAACTACCGTTTGGGTTTCGTTACTTAAAACCCAAATATAAATATGTGTGAACGGACTGGTTAATTGGACAAGCAGCCGATTCATGGTTGTTATAATCATAGTCGTGGCTGTTATAATCATAGTCGTGGTTGTTATAATCATAGTCGTGGCTGTTATAATCATAGTCGTGGTTGTTATAATCATGGTCGTGGTTGTTATAGTCATGGTCGTGGTTGTTATAATCATGGTCGTGGTTGTTATAATCATGGTCGTGGTTGTTATAATCATAGTCGTGGCTGTTATAATCATAGTCGTGGTTGTTATAATCATGGTCGTGATTGTTATAGTCATGGTCGTGGTTGTTATAATCATAGTCGTGGCTGTTATAATCATAGTCGTGGTTGTTATAATCATGGTCGTGATTGTTATAGTCATGGTCGTGGTTGTTATAATCATGGTCGTGGTTGTTATAATCATGGTCCTGGTTGTTATAATCATGGTCGTGGTTATTATAATCATGGTCGTGGTTGTTATAATCATGGTCGTGGTTGTTATAATCATGGTAGTGGTCGTGATACTTACAGTATCTAATATACTATAAGAAGGAATAGAATAAAGGTTAGAATAATTAGTTAAAGAAATATTTGCCATAAGGAGAGGTTATAATCATAAAAAAAAGATTATTATGAATCACTGATGATCATTCCGAGAGAAATTATATTATGAAGAGAAGTGACCTTGATTTTGGTTAGATGAGTCACCATCTGCTTAAGTCATCACCTGTGTTAAGTCATCATAGTCATCATCTACGTTAGTCAGTTTTAGGCCCATCTCACATGACTGACCGACCATCGATGTTCTTTCCGCGCGAGGGTGTTAGTTTTCAATGCATCTTATTATTTACGCTGGTGGATGTAAGACCTCCTACCCTCACTGATGCAGCTATGGTCAATTTGGTGTTATTCGTGTTTATAAATGCCTTCTAATCTGTCTCAAGTCTATTCGTCCTGTCTATTGCCATCCCAACTGTCTGTTCGTCTACGTGGTGTTTGAATGTAAGCCAGTCTGTACTCTTTGTGTCGTCAAATCTGTCTGTCTTATCCGTTGTTGGCGTGTGTCTGCCTGTTTGTCTAATGTGAACCAATCAGTCAACTGTTTGTCTGTCATGTTAGTTGCCATATTGTCTATTTATGCATGTATGAATCTGTCTATTTTTGTCAAGCTCCTGTCTGTTTCACTGTCTATATTCACCCTGTGTCTATTGTAGTCATCTTCTCCATGCATTCCTGTTATTATCTTTTTATCTCTTCTCCTTTTCCATGTACAGTCACCCACAGGAATAAGCATACACTGTAGCTGTAAGGTCGTCTGGTAACGTTGAAACTGCGCATCCAGACGCATGATGAAACTCAGCCCCCCCCCCAATCGGTTATCTCTAATTATTTTCTGTTTCCCTTCTTTATTCTTCTATTTACTCTTGTTCCTTCCTTTACTAATCCAAACAACATTAAAAAAAGTAGGCTAAGAAAAAAAGTGGGGGGACGAGGAGGGAGCCGTACGATAACTGCAAATCGTGGGCTGACAGGGTACAGCGAATGAGAGTGCGCCAAGTCCGTAGACTGGCATCGTTTTCCAGCGTAAATAAAATGGTTAATTAATGGCTTCCTAAAGACACCATCGATATTGGACCAGGTTTGTTCCACTGTTACGAACCCCTCCACCCAGCACTACGAACCACGCCATCTATTGTCTTGATCTACCTACCCAGCACCACGAGCAACGCCATCTAGGGACGAGACACGAGTATGACTCGTCTTAGTTACCACTCCGGGGTTTCCCTTCTCCATATCCTGGTTGTTGCGTCACTTCCTCCAAGTCTTCTTTGTGAGCTCCAATTCGAGGAGAGAGCAGTACACTCTGGGAAGTGACCACAGGATCACCTATCCTCTAAACCTACGGCACAGTGACTACCTACCGTCTTCTACAATACTCAGCCTTACTCGTCAGCCATCTCAGCTCCTCACTTAAGTATTTGTAATCTTGTATTGCCTCTCCCACCTCCACCTTGCTTCACGATTGTTTTATGTTGTATTAATATGTATATACTGTTAATGTTTAGGTTAAGTTTGGTTAAGGGTAATTTATAGGAAGCTGAATATTTTGTTAAGGAATTTATGGTACTTTATTATACACAACAAAAACTCGCATCCTTTGTCTACCCTTTTATAGTCCGATTGTCTTTGTTTTTTTAAATGTTGTTACCTGTTGGGATCTGGGTAGACTTTTAACTATATTCTAAATCCCCAACTCGTAACAAATGGCGACCGTGACAGGACCCGACCTTAAGTACCATATTCCTTCCTCCCTTGCTACTCGTTGTTAATTATTCCTCCCAGTCACTTCTGTTCACAATTGCTTTATGGTGGTATAAAGTTTCCTTCATATGTGTGTGCATATATTGGTATTATCGTACAGTAAGAGTGACAGACGTAGGATATTAGGTTCCAAGTGTCATAAGGCTTACCTATTATTACACGTGGCAGTCGTGTAGTAAGTCTTATCGAGTGTAGGGAAGAATCCGGATCTGTTTAATGCCGTACTCTCACTCCAGAGTAGGCTGTTCCATAGTCACTAGTTTAGGGTGAAGTGATATCTTGGGACGCAACGCTCTACCAGGACCCCATAATTATTAAGCCTCAATTATTGTTGTTCTTGTTATCTCATTCGGGGTCAATAATACGCCCTTCCTCTTTCAAGTATCTCAGGGTTGTTAATCCGGATCTTTATATTAATGCCGTAATACGCCCTTCCTCTTTCAAGTATCTCGGGGTTGTTAATCCGGATCTTTATATAAAATGCCGTAATACGCCCTTCCTCTTTCAAGTACCTCAGGGTTGTTAATCCGGATCTTATATTAATGCCGTAATACGCCCTTCCTCTTTCAAGTATCTCAGGGTCGTTAATCCGGATCTTTATATTAATGCCGTAATACGCCCTTCCTGTTTCAAGTATCTAAGGGTTGTTAATCTGGATCTTTATATTAATGCCGTAATACGCCCTTCCCCTTTCAAGTCTCTTATCCTTATCTAAGGATCTTCTCAGAAGAACAATATTCATAAGTGTTTTCTTAATGGCCACCTCAGGATTTGTTAAACTTGGTAGTCCTGGAGGAGTGGAAGAGCAAGATACCATTTCACATCTTGAAGCATGTGGAGGATCGTGGAGAGGTTAATTTAGGGCGTGCGGATGAGCTGGCTGATGAGTACGCCTTGCTGGTGGAGTCACTGTGCCGTAGGGAACGTGGTACTTTCCGACATGTTAGGTCCTCCTCTGATGATAACCTTGGGGACGTGAGTGGTAGGTCGAAAGGTCCCACACCTACCCCCCCCTGATGCAACCAAGTTTTATTTTTCTTACTGTAAAAACCCAGGCCATACAATCCAGACTTGTAAACACCCAAAGTGTCGAATTGCTAAAAGTAGTTCCCTGGATCCCAAATCCAAACCAATAGCAAATACCAATGTGGAAAGGCCCCATCAGGATCTCTTCTCTTCATTCACCTATGAGGGAAAAATTTCAATCATAGAGGGGTCTCGTTCTTTCCCTATTCGTATACTACGTGATACGGGCGCAGCACAATCTATCCTCCTGTTTAACGTCATTCCTGATATATCTACCGCATTTACTAATGAGTGTTCTAATTTCAGATCTCTCATCCCATTCTTCCTATCCCTTAGCTAAAGTGCACCTCCAATGTCCCTTGATTACTGGGGAAGTGCAAATAGCCATTAGGAAAGATCCAATGCCTGTGAGCGGCATTCATTTATTATTGGGTAATGACTTGGTAGGAGATCTAGTGGTTCCCAACATAAAGACAGTCGATTCTCCCTTACCTGTCAACTCCACCACTGACCTTGAAGAAACTATTCCTCACCTTTTCCCATCTTGTGCTGTCACCCGGTCACAGAATTGGGCGAAATGGGCCCTCTTCATCTGAAACCACCTCCAATATCTTACTACTCACAGAAGATCTGTACAATAAGACCATTAGTAAGGATGAGCTCATTAAAGCCCAACAATCTGATCCATCTTTGAATATGAAAGACCTCAGTGTGGACCATTGTACATCTTCGGCTTACCACCCACCGTCCCAGGGTTGCTTGGAACGGTTCCATCAAAACTTTCAAGTCAATGCTAATAAACTATCTCCCCTCAACTATATAGTCCATACTCCTGATCGCCGAAAAGATTCACAACTTGTTCACATTAATCTCATGAAACTTTACCATTCCAGGCAGTCAGAGGAAGACATCCCAGAGGCTATAAACTTACCTGTATTGTATACGGCTTTGTCAGGGCCGGAGCCGGAGACAGATGACATGGATCTATTGGAGAATTTAGACTTCCCTCTACCTAAAGAAAACCCTGCTAACAGTCACATACTCAACAACTTGGATGAGTATTTTTCTGTTCTGAATCCATCTCAAGCAAAAGATCTCACTAAGTTATTATCGACATTTCCTAAAGTCACGTCAGACCTTCCAGGTTTTTGCAATATACTTACACATGATATTAAGCTAATCTCAGATGATGTACAACCCATTAGGCAATCAGCATATCGACTAAATCCACAAAAAAGAGAGATTATGAAAAAGGAGGCAGATTTTTTGTTAAAACATAACTTAGCTGAGCCTAGTACCTCCCTGGCTTCACCTTTTCTTCTATCTCCAAAAACCTGATGGCACTTTTCCGTTACCGATTATCGTAGTGAACCAGGTCACGTCTCAGACCCTAATACCCTTTTTACCTTTGATTGAAGATATAATGGACAGCATAGGCTGTGCCAAATTTATCAGTATGGTGGACTTATTGAAAGGATATTATCAAGTGGGACTCACGGATAGGGCAAAAATAATCTCAGCATTTATAACTCCATTTGGTCTTTTTCAATATTTGGTTATGGCGTTTGGCTTTTCTAATGCTCCGGCCACGTTCCAGAGGGCCATCAATTACCTGATTCAGGACCTAGGTGGGACGTTCGTCTACCTGGATGACCTGGTGGTGGTGTCGGATGGCTGGGACGAACATCTGGTGCGTTTGGAGATACTGTTCGCACGACTGCAAGAGACTGAATTCACC
>NW_024752402.1:0-18543 GCF_018991925.1 Homarus americanus
TATCCGAAGATTCTGAGACTTCAAGATTGCGGGTTATTTAAGTTTTAATTGGTGTGGAATTACCACTGAGGGAAGTTGAGTCGGCGGTGTTTTTTATATTTATTTTTATAGAATTATAATCGGTACTGAGAAAGAAATACTTGGCTTCTTGTTTGCCTCCGTGACGAAAGAGAGAGAGAGAGAGAGAGAGAGAGAGAGAGAGAGAGAGAGAGAAATTATGCCTTTCAGAATACAAGAAAAGTACATAAGGGGTACATAAGATTATTCTCTTTCTATAATAATATTACACAGCCTCCCCCAACCCTCTCCTCCTCCTCCTCCTCCTCCTCCGCCTCCTCCTCCTCCTTCTCCTCCTCCTTCTCCTCCTCCTCCTCCTCACAGTGCCAGGGACATTGTTCTCTCATGGGTCAATATTGACACCCCTATTAATGTGTGAGGTGTTAAGATATTGTTTTATGTCATGAGGCAGGGAAGTGATTCGTGACACACTAGACCATTGGTCTAATAGCATGTCAGCATATTCTGCAGGGCTGTGATGAAGCTGGACTGGGGTGGGTGACTTGGTAATGGCTCTAATTTTGTTCCACATTTCTGCTAGAGTGGTTGTTCTATTAATCCCCTGTAAGAATTGTTCCCATTAGGTGTTTCTCACCTGACCTTTGAGTTCACAAAATTCTCTGTTAGCTTTGAGGAATGCCAAAAGGTTATCACAAGTTTTATTTTGCTTATAAGTGTTGGCAAGCTGTTTTACATTCTCTCCTTCTTTGGTGAGGATGGGGTCATGTGTCCACAGAGGTGGTTTAGTGCAGGTGGTATAATATGTGGTAATGACATTGTTACGCCGTCTCTTAATTTACTTAAATATCCAGGTTCTAGGCGTAACCAAACAAAAAGTGAAGTAAATTAAAAGAGAATAAAAATAAAGTAAACCTTTAAGAATTTAATTGATTAAATATTAACACAATAAAGAGCCACGTAGGCTGTCACAACAAATTGATTCACCATCGAAACTTTTAAGACGCAAGTGATACAAAACATCGAAACATCGAAAGAATAAAAATAAATCATTGGATTACGTTAACACTGCATAAACATATAAAAACTATCACTGAAATTAACTAACGTGAAATAACACTGAATTACTTGAATACAACTAAGCAAATACTGATGGACACAAACAGAGACATAAATAGGTACTCACATAGATATACCACATTGGTGGCGACAGGAACAACACAAATAAATTAAGTTTAAGTAACAAGTGACACTCAAAGGATGTGGACTGTATGACAAGAGGACTGAACTGACTCAAGTCAGTTGGTGGGTCCTATATATAAGGTCGGCTCCCGCCACGCGACCCGCCGGTGGGTCGTTTAACGATGCAGATGGTCGTTAGAGAACAAAGAATGCTGGTTACAATACAAAATAAAGAAATAAGATGGGCTTGAACAAATAATGACAGTTAAAACCTTAACAGCACAGGGTAAGGTGACTAGAATATATAATAGTAAATTTAACACATCATTACAGGAATAATATGGAACATGGGAGCATGTTATATATATAAAAAATAGAAAAAATACGACACGGTCGTAACACTTCCCCCCATAAAATAAAATTTTGCTTGCACAAATTTTGATATGACAAGTGTTCCGACACCTTGAAGTCCAACAAAAAATATTACCCTTCTTCAACAAATCAGTAAGGGGTAGTGCCAACTCGGCAAAATACAAATATATCTCTGGTAATAACCCACACAACCCAAAAATCTGCGGACTTGTCGTTTGTTACATGGAACAGGCATCTAAGAAATAGTGTCACACCTTGCTGTGGGAGGAGCAAGTTTCCAACCCATTTACATGTCTCATATACAAAAGTTGGGCACAAACAAATTCTGACTTAGCAAAGTTTATAACAAACAAGTCCTACATTTCCTAACACAGTGAAGAAAGCGTCTAGCTGACATAAATGGTCTGACCAAGTGTCAGAAAAAAAATTACATCTAAATATACTACACAACCAGGACAATTGGCTGACTCGTAACCTCAGCCTTTGAAAGGTAGCAGGGGCATTGCAAAGCCCAAAAGGCATAACATTAAATTTATAGGTCTTACCTAATGCCACAAAACTGGATATGTCTTTAACACAACGGGTCAATGGTACTTGCCAAAACCCTCGAAGGCAATCAATCTTAGAGAGGAACTTGGCGTTCCCGATTGCTTCGATGCAGTCGTCGACTCTTGGTAGAGGGAAGCTGTCCTTGCTGGTGACGGCGTTGACCGTGAGGAAGTCAATGCAGAATCGAAGAGTGCCGTCCTTCTTTGGTACTAGAGTGACTGGTGAGCACCACTCGCTGGTAGGGAGCCTGCTTGATAGGCTTAGCAGAACCAACAACAACATCATGCACCACGGTAGTGGTACAGCCAGGCCTGTCTTGGAAGACAAGAGGATGTTGTTGGATGGCGGTCAGCACGTCAGCCCTCTGGTGTCCCGGTAGACGCTGTAGCTTCTCCTGCAACTCCACGGAGTTGGACTGCCAAACCCTGACTGATGACAGGGCGAGTGGACTTGCCCTTTCTTTTTCCTCTTCTTTCTCACCGTCTACCAAGAAAGTGTCAACGGCACACACGGGAACTGGATCATCAGCAACAAATAGGGGTGCTGGCGTGTGTGGTACAGCTTGATGGTGTTGACGCGACATAAGCGCTGTAGTCGGCGCCTGTCAGGGGTAGAGAGAATATAATTCGTGGGGCTTACCTTCTTCACCACTCTATAAGGCCCACTGAACTTCGCATGGAGCCGCTGTCCATGTCTCAGCAAGAGAATGAGAACTTGATCTATCTGGAACTGTGTCTGGCCCGCTTGTCGTACCATGTCTTGGTCTGCGACTGCTTAAGTGGTCTGCGGCAAGGCTCCAACATCTTAGAAGCTTCTCTAACATCTACTAAACTTAATACATAATGCTCTCTTCACTACTACCTAACAATGAATTATTCCCAACTCTGTTAGGGCTTCCTTGAAAACTTTTCCTACAAAATATGAAACACCGTCCGTTTGAACACGGTACGGCAACCCGAAGTGACTAAACAGGTCAAACAAACATTTAACAAGGGCCTTAGCAGTAACTTTCCTAAGAGGTACAGCATACAGGTACCTAGTGGAGGTATTAAGGACTGTAAATAAATATTCAAACCCACTAGAAGTTTTAGGCAGAGGGCCTACAATATCACACTGTACTGTTGTAAAGGGCTCAGGTACGGGAGGTACTCTTACAAGTGGAAAAGGTGGAATAGCCCGATTGACTTTGCCTACCTTTTGACAAAAATGACAATACTTACAATATTTAGTGACATCTCTCCTCATACCTGGCCAATAGAAATTTCTGGCCAGCCTGTTGAACGTCTTTCGGACACCTTGATGTCCAGAAAAGCGACGGTCATGGGCCAGAGCTAGAACATGTTGTCTGTAAGTGTGTGGGAGGACTATTTGAGTGATAGACGCCCAGTCCGCGTCTTCCTCGGACATAGTCGGTGGGAGCCATCGGCAGCACAAAACACAGTCTTGACTTAAATATCTCGTGGTAGGGCCTGAATCATTGGCAGAATCGGACACCAGGTCAAACAAGAGCCGTAATGAAACTTCTTGCTCTTGCGCAGCTATTAAACAACTCTCCCGGTCACAGCATTAACTGCGGAAGAAATGTCTTGGGAAGCAATTGGGTTAGCAAAACGTCCTTCTTAGGACAGTGAATTATCTACATCAGGAGTTACATTATGATCATTAGTCATTAACAAAAAACGAGTCACAGCACACAAGGGAAAACACCGGGCATATCATCTTCAAGCGGTTGCAGCAAATCGTTACCGAGTATGAGGTCCACTCTTTAGCAACAAGGAGACTTGACACGTACTAACACAGGCAGCTCGTGCTCACCGGCTACGTTTAGCTATACCTGAAAAACCAAAGGAGCTGCACCTTTACCCCAAAGGGCGCCCAAAACGACGTTTTGTCAGCCTTCCTCGCCGCAACAACACCCTCTTTGATGAGAGTTTGGAGACAACCCGAGTCTCAAAATAGTGACTGGCGTTTCGACACCATCAACTTCTACCGTGCCTTGTGACAAAAAGGGCGAAAGGTACCAACGTCTGGGTCCTTCGCAAAACTCTCCTGGAAAAGATCAAAGTCTCGTGAGGTGAGAACCGAAACTACAACCTCTCGTGCTTCACCTTATTTGGCTGCGGCCTTGTCCAACAAAAATACGCCTTATGACCCGGCTTTCCACGGAAACTACAATTAAATTAGAAAATTAGGACGCCCCATTAGGTGGCGAACAAGTCCCAGCTCCTCCTGTCATGCACAAAATTATTACGCACAAAATTACCATTGTTAGTCCTACCATGCCTCAAAACAAATCCATCAACATGCTTAGAAAAAAAAATATCACAAGTGTCAAAAGATCGTTAGTGAATCCTGGCAAGGTCGCCAAAACTGTTACGCCGTCTCTTAATTTACTTAAATATCCAGGTTCTAGGCGTAACCAAACAAAAAGTGAAGTAAATTAAAAGAGAATAAAAATAAAGTAAACCTTTAAGAATTTAATTGATTAAATATTAACACAATAAAGAGCCACGTAGGCTGTCACAACAAATTGATTCACCATCGAAACTTTTAAGACACAAGTGATACAAAACATCGAAACATCAAAAGAATAAAAATAAAGCATTGGATTACGTTAACACTGCATAAACATATAAAAACTATCACTGAAATTAACTAACGTGAAACAACACTGAATTACTTGAATACAACTAAGCAAATACTGATGGACACAAACAGAGACATAAATAGGTACTCACATAGATATACCACATTGGTGGCGACAGGAACAACACAAATAAATTAAGTTTAAGTAACAAGTGACACTCAAAGGATGTGGACTGTATGACAAGAGGACTGAACTGACTCAAGTCAGTTGGTGGGTCCTACATATAAGGTCGGCTCCCGCCACGCGACCCGCCGGTGGGTCGTTTAACGATGCAGATGGTCGTTAGAGAACAAAGAATGCTGGTTACAATACAAAATAAAGAAATAAGATGGGCTTGAACAAATAATGACAGTTAAAACCTTAACAGCACAGGGTAAGGTGACTAGAATATATAATAGTAAATTTAACACATCATTACAGGAATAATATGGAACATGGGAGCATGATATATATAAAGAAAATAGAAAAAATACGACACGGTCGTAACAACATTTACAAGATCACAGCAAAATTCATCCACTGACCCAGGTGTATATCCAGCATACCATCTGTGGATGTAGGCCTTGAAGTGCAGTTTAAGATTATCTGGGATATTAATTCTGAGCTTAGGATGGGGTTCACACTTGACATCAGCAACAGTGTATTCAGTAAGTATTGCATAATGATCACTGACAAGGTAGTCTGAGATGACCTTAGCCTTGACATTACTGTCTACTAGGTTATACCCAATCACATAATCAAGTCTGCCCCCCATCAGATGTGTCACTTTGTCTGTGTCGTATACAGTGATATTATGATTATTGATGTAATTCACGAACACCCTCCCATTAGAGTTACACTGGACATCACCGAGGACAGTGTGACGAGAGTTAAAGTCACCCATACACAGCATAGCATTGTTACCTGATGGCTTTGGTAACACTTCCGCTCGCAGTTCATTACACCGAACATAGATGTTATACAGCGAAAATTGACTGTTTGCTGTTATTACTGTAAATTGTTGATAGTGAATACTTTCATCATTGTGAGTTTTAATCCATTTACAGACCAGACCATTCTTTACATATGTGAGCAGGCCACTTCCTGCTCCACTATTATATGCTGTAAACCCAGCTATCCTGGGTGCAACTTTCTTCTGGGTGCTGGACGTGTAAGGTTCTTGTAAGCCAATTGCATCAATGTCAAAAACTCCATGTAAGTGTACCTCTAGATTGTAACTAATAGGTGTTTCGTGAGAGGAGAAGATAGATATAAAAGTTGAGAGAAAGAGAGAGAGAGAGAGAGAGAGAGTAAAAACTTCGTGATTCGTTATGGATATGTACAAAGTAACTCTATATATCCTTTATGAGAGAAAAAAACACTACCTCCCTTGTGAGATATCTCTCATTCTCTCCTGGGTGTGGAAAGGACACACCCCTATCTCTCCTTCTCTTGTACATATTAGAGTTTATACATCTCTGACCTGCTAGTTAATTCTCTGGATAATAAACACACGGGAACTTTTCTTATGGGTGAAATTTAGAGCAGTCTGCTAAACCTTCACAGAAAAAACACGTTCTTGTCTGACTCTAGGGAGACACATTTTGAGGAGTCTGCACTGAGCTGAGTAACGCCACCTCAAAAATGTCCATCTTGGCTTTCTCTTCTAATTCTTCTTCCTCTTTCTCCTTCTTTCTCTCACCTACTCTTAAATTGGGTTGGATGACTGTGTGTGTGTGTGTGTGTGTGTGTGTGTGTGTGTGTGTGTGTGTGAATTTCAGTCTCAACCAACTTCTGTCACTTTCTACATCCTTCTGTCACTTCTCTCCCTTACCTTCTCTTTTTCTTTTTTCTCTCAGTTAACCCAAACAAAGAAAAAGAAAAGCGTTGTCCTCTGTAGTAAGAGAAAACAAATTTCCTTCAGAATGTAAATTCATTTCGGAGAAAGATGTGTAAATCTTATACTCTTCGATGTATCAGTAACCATCAACATTAAAAACATAAAGTCAGACTTTTTTTTCATATATCAAGTACAACCTCACAAAATACGTTCTTTTTTTATTACATATCTATATATTAATGCTAATTCAAATAACTGTGTTGATTTTCATTACTCTTTTATCTTTCATAGCTATTAAAAGTTATTGGACTTGTTAAAACTTCATACAACTACAAAGGACAAAAAATTACGGCTGTTATTGGGTTTCAGGCTCTAGGGAGAGGCATTACAAAGTATTGTTGAGGTTCTTTTACAAGGCCGTATATCCAGCCCGCCTAGAGCAGTTTTGGGGTCTCAGTGGGATTGGCTCGAGGTCTGTGACTTGTGTAAGTTTCGGCTCACTATGCCGGGGTCAAGGCGTGTTTTCTCGTCTCTGTGATGGCCACTTCTGACTCTTTATCATCTCTCCAGTAGATGGCATCTCCTGAATCCCACCCCTGCCTCTGTTGGATTTCGAATTTTATGAACAAGTGGAGTTGTCAGGGATGTCATTGTGAAAGGAATTAACTCATCGTCATCAAGGGGTTAATTCATCGTCCTCAACGGGTTAAATCATTATCATTATGGGATAAGATCATCGTCCGTGAGGGGTTTAACATAATCCCGAGGAATAAATCATCGTCGTCGAGAGGTTAAATCATCCTACATCAGGAATTACGGAATGTTCTTTTTTTACTTATGAACAAAAGCTGAACAAAATCTTCAACGTCACGACAACAAAGAGTTTGTAGGAACAGCTTTGCATCAACACACTCAGGCGAGGAAGCAAAGTAAATAAGTCAATAAACAGGTGAATAGATTTCCATGCAGAGAAATCCTCGACACACAGGGATAAAGGAGAGATAGAAGGGAAAGAAAGAAAGAAGTGAGAGTGGAGAAATGGGAGAGGAAAATGAAAGGAGAAGTGGAAAGAGAGAGTGAGAGGTGGGAGAACAGAGAGAGACAGGTAGCAAGAAGAGAGAGAGAGAGAGAGAGGTATGTCTGGTAAGTTGAAGGAGACATTAGCGTGTACTGTACATTATTAAGGCGAGTGTTATTGTGGTTATTTGGTGTCTCTGGTGGTCGAGCTGCTGGTGCCTTTCCTTAGTGAAGTTTTTGCGTGTGTCTTTCTCTCTTTATTACTTTGAGTATCTCTCTCCTTCTATGGTTGTTTTTTCTGTTTGTCTCTACGTTTGTTAGACTGTTTTCTTCTCTATCTCTCTCTCAGCACACACACACACACCTCCTCCCACACCTCTTCTGTCACTACATCCCCACCTCCTCATTCGGTTTCCATTCTTTGACAGTCATTTCTAATCCAATAGCATCAGTGAGTGGCTGTAGGAAAGTCGCTCCTCAAGTACGCATAAATGGATTACATTTAATTTATACCTAAAATTTTCTACAAGAGAATCCCACCGAAGACATTCACTACCTCACAACACATTCTTTATTCTATTCCGAAATAAAAGAAAATGTGATTAACTCAGGCGGCGCTATGATGTACTTCACTACAGTTTTATTATCTGTAAGAAAAACCCCTTGTTATAGTAAGAAGAGGTGTAATGTGTGAATTTGTGTAGCGATGTGTTCTTTTTTCGTTCTCCTCAACGATGAAGGAGTCGTCTTCTCTGCCTGTCTGTCTGTTTGTGCGTCTGTTCCTACACTATGGATGATATCTTGTGGCTTATGGCGTATATTTTTTTTGGGGGGGGGGGCGGGGGTGATAATTTTCTACCTTGTGGATGCCATTCTCTATACACCTGCTATTTTTTCTTTATTGTTTTCTTATTTTTTACTCTATTGTTCAAATTGTATTTTTTCCCCAACTGCTAACACATTAAATCTTACCTTTCTGAAATACACCACTTCCTCCATTCCGTATGCATTCAGACTAACATCGATTCTTCTTTTCAGCATTAATTTTTGCTTTTCTCTGACCATACATTCTCCCAAACTCATCACTGATATTTGTGTTGCTTGCTCCGAATCTCCCACTAGCACAGTGTCATCTGTAAACAGAAGATGACTCACCTCCCATTGCCTTCCCATTTCATTATTTACCCAACTTGCACCCTCTGTCCATTACTCTAACTTTCCCCTCTCCTACTATCCCGTCCATGAAAGTATTGAGCAACTATGGCGACGTTACAAATCACAGATAAACTCCAAAAGATATTGTACTTCACTTTCCCTGTACACATATGAACTGATTGCATCAAGTTTCCAGATATTTTCAATACCTTCCACATCTCTTTTCTACCTACTATTATTATTATTATTATTATTATTATTATTATTATTATTATTATTATTATTATTATTATTATTATTATTATTATTATTATTATTATTATTATTATTATTATTATTATTATTATTATTATTATTATTATTATTATTATTATTATTATTATTATTATTATTATTATTATTATTATTATTATTATTATTATTATTATTATTATTATTATTATTATTATTATTATTATTATTATTATTATTAATATTGTGTGTGTATTATTATTATTATTATTGTGTGTGTATTATTATTATTATTATTATTATTATTATTATTATTATTATTATTATTATTATTATTATTATTATTATTATTATTATTATTATCATTATCATTATCATTATTATTATTATTATTATTATTATTATTATTATTATTATTATTATTATTATTATTATTATTATTATTATTATTATTATTATTAGTAGTAGTAGTAGTAGTAGTAGTAGTAGTATTAGTATTATCATTATCATTATCATTATCATTATTTTTATTATTATTATTATTATTATTATTATTATTATTATTAGTATTAGTATTAGTATTATCATTATCATTATCATTATTATTATTATTATTATTATTATTATTATTATTATTATTATTATTATATTATTATTATTATTATTATTATTATTATTATATTATTATTATTATTATTATTATCATTATCATTATCATTATCATTATCATTAACATTATTATTATTATTATTATTATTATTATTATTATTATTATTATTATCATTATCATTATCATTATTTTTATTATTATTATTATTATTATTATTATTATTATTATTATTATTATTATTATTATTAACACAGCAAATAGGTGTTGTTTCCTGTTGTTAAATCACAGCCTCGCCTTTGCTGAGTTTCGGAAAATCGGTTCAGTGGTTTTATAGATATTTGTTTCAGACACACACATACACATTAAGGAGGCAACTACAATGCCTCCTTTCTCTCTTGGGACTGAAATACTAACCAGGAAGAAATTTCCCCAGACGCCAAAGGTAATCTGTTAGAGTGAGTTTGATGCTTTCAGAGGAAGACATCTCCTGCTATAAAGCATCATCTGATCTGTTTAGCATGACTGAGACACCATAAATCAAGATTAACTTCATTTTGCACCTAAAAGAGTCTTTTGATCTAGTACAAAAGCTAAGGTGAAATAGTAGGAAAGGACAATATAATTATTTCAGCTAATTCCACAGGTAATATTTTATGGTCATAGCTCGTAACATAAATCCAGAATTATCATTTGTTTCTGGATATTATCATTAACTTATCAACACTTCACTATAATTTAATTGAGACTTTATTGATTTTTATATATATATTTTTTTTTTAACAAGGAACAGAATTATTACTGTGTGGGAAAGGATATTGAGTTCATTACCCGTAACTTAGTGGTGTTTATGTATGGTTATATATAGTCAATAATACATATAATGATGTTAAAAAGCTCCTAGAATGAACTACAGTATGTGAGCCGCTGTTAAAACTTTGTTGTAATTCGTAATCGTGATCCTAAGTCTGACGAATGTTTGAAGGAAGGCCATGTGTATCACACCAGATTTGTATTTAAAAAACTTGTATTTTTTTATAACCAGATGACCGACAACTGGGTGAGGTGTCACAGCCCAGTCGAGTATTTCACAAAAGCTCTTGGCTAAGTGAATGTTTCGCGTTGTTGTTCCATGAAAAACGTTCACTAGAAGCAACACTCGTCTCTAGTGCAGCACAAATTTAACTCCAACACAAAAGTTTCAGGCAAAAAAATAAAAACAAAAGGAAAATGACGCAAGGAGAGTATAAGCATTTAGAAACCATCGAATGTTTTTAGTTTTTACCTGGGCTGCGGGAACATAGGAGAGTTTTAAGCATCTGATTTGCATAATGCATGAGTTTTAGTAATAAGTAATGACAGCGAGAGCACACCAGCTGCACATTGTAGGCTTTACGGAGAGCCTGACCTGGGTCTGTTATACGAGGTGTGGGCTCTCCTGGGGGGGCAGGGTGTTCGTCCTCATGCTAGACTTAGTAAAACATGTGATTATTTGTAGTTTCCGGGTTACTGTTACACTGTGTGGGTAACCATGAGCCCCTGCGATATGGTGTAACGTCATCAATATTTATCTCCTCTTGAAGGTAACAGACATGTCATTATTGTGGATTTTCTTCCTGTTTTCCTCTTCATTCTTTCATTTTTTCTTTCATTCTTCTTGGAGATAATTCACAAACCATCGCCATTTCATCAATCTTGAGCTAATTAATTTGAAGTTTGAAATTTAATTAATCTTAATTTCTCTTTTTTTTAATGTTATACAGCAAAACGTTAGATTCACTAAATTACATATGTATTTAAGTTTCTCTGTTTATCCATATTTAGACCAATCATGTTGTAAGTTGTTATGATAGACCACCTTTACTATTTTTTTCCATTTTACAAGGGTCAAAGGTCACCGACGAATCATCTGAGTCTGAATGGAGACAATATCATGACGTCTTCAATTCCCACATATGTTACTATATATCTGAGAAACACACACACACACACACACACACACACACACACCTTATATATTGCGTTCATTCTGGTTTATCCTTGATTTATCTACACTATCTTTACTTTTCTGTTTTCACTAATTTTCTTATTTTTGTAATAATCTATGGAGACAATATGACGATACAAACAAAATATACTCACATAGTATTGTATAGATATGTAAATACCAAGATATGTGAACACGCCTGACGCCAAGACTCTGTTACCATTCATTGTACCATTTATTCACATGTCTGTATTACTACATATTATTATAGCATGTTTGATATCTATGCTTATGTCTAATGCCTATGTTTACTTACTATGTCCCGATATACTATGTCTGTACCGCGCTAGTCGAGTAATTAGAAGACCTCATTTATTGTCCTAGTAATGTCTAGCAACTCTCCTTGCCTAGCTGGCGAACATCCCTCAGATCGGCTTCGGCCTGCCTACGACGAGGAGTTCCTTGTGCTGGCTCCTGTTCCTGTACCGGTTGGTTATCCTGTCAAGTCTTGTACCACTTATTGAATATATCTACTGCTCGTGCTATTGGAGTTTGAAGAACCTTGTCTAGGATTTCATCACACCACAAGTATCAGTGTGTGTGTGTGTGTGTGTGTGTGTGTGTGTGTGTGTGTGTGTGTGTGTGTGTGTGTGACAGGAAGGAGAGATAACTTTATTTTTATTATACACGAGAGGACTAAAAAATTTATATCTCACTCGACAGTTGTAGCAAAATGGTCTCATAAACACATACCATTTGAGGGGACAAGCTGAATCCCAGACAAACCGAGAGCCGGATCTGAGGTTTTATATTTAAGCTCTTTTTTTCTTTTTTTTTAGATTAGCTTAGGTTAGATTAGGTTAGGTTAGATTAGGTTTAGGTTAGGTTACGTTAGGGGTAGGTGGGTTAGGTTAGGTTAGCTGAGAATGGGTTCCTGCTCCTGTTTATTTGCTCACCTAACCTGTCCTCTAACATAGCCTTTACTGCCCAACTTAACTTTGCCAACATCATCGTCACCGCATTACGATTTTATAAGCTTGATTGGGCTAGCTGTGATTGCCTTTGGGCATGGTGTCCCGGTAGTCATCAAGCAAATTTGAAACCGGATGTTCTGCTTATCGCCAATAACCTTTTATAGAGTTGGAACTGGACGTTACAAGTAGGACTTCCAAGCGACCTGAAAAAGGCAGGATTCTTATTCCCTTACATTACCCTAACATACTCGTTAACATACCCCTAACATAAGGAACACTACCGTCTAACATAAACTACTCTACCTCTAACATAACCTAACCTAACGTACACTACCGTCTAACATGACTTAATCTACCTCTAACATAACCTAACCTACCCTCTAACATAGCTTACCCCGGCCTAACATACTGTATAACCAACCTTCACCAGGCCGAACTCACACACACACACACACACCTCTAATACGATAAATCGACCCTGGAATCTTGCCGGAGACCAGTTATATGCTTTAGTGGTCTTCGGCGATAGCAAGAGAGAGTCACCCACTGGAGTTGGCTGGTACTAAGCCTCTTTATCTTCACACTATCTAATATTCTGGCATCCTTATCGCGTGTCTTTTAAAAGCTCTCGGAACATTCCTACACTCCCAACTTTTACCAGCCAGTGAAAGTCTGTACGTTTTTCACTTTTACAGCTGTTATAAGTTCTGTAAACTCTGGTAGGTTCATGTAACTTTTCTAATTTTCGTTGGACGCATAGGAAAAACGAGTTGATTGTTAAGCACACTTGGTGATGTTTGTTAGTGTGTTGTGTGTGTGTGTGTGTGTGTGTGTGTGTGTGTGTGTGTAGGAAGGGAAAATACGTTGTCATATAACTACTGTTGTTTCTATTCCAAACTCCCCTACCGCTACCACAACTGTTGTTATTTCTCTTACCACTAAATATTTTAGAGGTTTTGTTTTACAACTCCCACTACTTTTATCACCATCGTTATTGTTATGACTGTTGCTATTATTTTACTAATGTTTTGGGGGTGCGGCGACCCAGTGGATATATCTCGTCTCTCTCTTTTAACATAGCAAAGTGGTTTTATTACTACAGCATCAGTCTTATCTCTTTTGCTACATATGATCAGCATACAAAGATGAAGATAATTTATTCCATCGGCCTTTCTCTTTATTTCCCAGCCAATTATATAGTTAGTTACCTGTCTTCTCTTTCTTTCGGATTACCTAATCAACAAATTTCATAAGTCCTTCTCTCTGGCAGAATAGAAAAAGGACAAATTTAATAACTCCTTTCTCTCTACCAACACCATCAAGACGCAAGAACGTAAGATTAAATCACTCCTCTCTTCTACCAGCATAGCAGAATGGCAGATTACATAGTTCCTTCCTCCCCGGGCCTGCTGAGCTGCCAACAACGGCCGGGGCTGTACTTGCCAAGCCTCACGCAAGAATGTCATCCACGCCGGACGGGCACCGCCTCCACGTGACCAGTGACAGGGAGGCGACGGCTGAAAGGAGAGGGAAGATTACACGCGATACCGTCCACACTTACGAACGCCAAAGAGAGAGAGAGAGAGAGAGAGAGTAGACATATACACGTATATACACGATAGATAAGATATATTTATGTGTGTTCACCTTCACATATCGTTTGTTCGTATCGCTCTCGATTCCGTTGCCTCCAGAAGAATATAGAAAGTTGTAGATACGTACATATAACCTTACTATAGATTTAACAAAGTAAAATCAGAATATATAATTTTATATAGTAACATTAATTTATGGCGTCATGATTTGTTGCAACATCATAAATATCCAGTTATTTCCATACTAACCAAAGCCATAAAAGCTTCATTAATATGTACATAATTTATGATATTGACGGAACAGTTGTGATAGACATACGACCCGAATCATTTTTATTTTCAGCTGCTCTCGCGGTCAGCCTCTCATCTCTGCTCATTACATCTTGTGTCACCCTCGTTGGTGCTCCAGCATCTTACCGTCTTCTTTAACGGCTTCCATTCCTTTCACCATTATATATGAATCGAAAGAGAGAGAGAGAGAGAGAGAGAGAGAGAGAGAGAGAGAGAGAGAGAGAGAGATTGGTTTTTCAATGAACCTCTACTTAGGTCTTTGGCCTTTCAGTCACTTGATCTCCAATAAACATTCTGAGCAGCTCTCGAAATCTCAAGTAATCTTGCCTTCTCTTTCGCTCCAACTGAGGATGGGAGAACGTATAAAGTTATGGTACAGTCTCAGAGCAATTTTTACTTCATATTGATAGCTTTATTGTGTTGCAGCTTACGTGAGGCAGGTAGGTACTTCCTCACGTCCCCAGATAGAGATATAGTTAAAGAAGGAACATGAATCTACCCCAGTATTTGTATGAAGACAGACTAAAAGGCGTGTGTGAATATGAAATAACGCCAGGCGCTGTATAGCTCCATTGCTGGCGCTGTTTTTATGGCATGGGCCTTTGAAATCTTAATACCGGGTCTTCTATGCTCCTTAATGACTGTGTGTAGGGTAGGCACGTAAGCTATCATGGGTTACCCAAAGGTCGTGAACGAGTGTATAATACAAAGGCAGGGTAAACATGAGACTGTTTGTAAACACACACACACACACACACGCTGCGTCCTTATGACAATGCAAGAGGTTTTTTGTTCCTTTTGTGTACACTGGTGAGACGCCATTGACCATATGCTGTATAATTTCTTAATTTTGTAAACCTCTTTCTTATTCTCCTTTTCTCTCTCTTTTTTCTGTCTGTTTATATTTTGGAGGATACTTTGTCTTGACGGATACTCACCTTGTAGGCAGGTCAGGCAAGGCTTTAGAAATGTTAACTAGTTTCAGCTTTCAAATATGTTTACTGTATAGAGGCAAACAGTTAATTATATGATAAACATAAACTTTAAGAAATACCCCTCACAAATATTAAGATAGTCTGTAGAAATAATAGACAGGAAATAAGATGTGGCATTATACTAAGGGAATAAATGTTTTCACATTAGATCAGATCAAATTAGGTTAAGTTATATATAAATTTTGACTAAAGGTTAATGATGATGTTTCCTTAACCACCAAGTGACTGTACATTAATATGTACACTGTGGTTTGTTGAAGGTACGCCATAATTTGTCCTAAGAGTGGTAATTGGAAATAAGTTCTTCGTTCTTCGTGGAAAAATGTAAACTTTAATAAGAGTTGAATGACAAAATATGTTTAATAATAGTAATCTTGACACTGTCGAACTGAAAAATTAACATCCGACCAATATGTTATAAAATGTGTAAAGCAGAGTACAGCACTAGGGAAATGTAAACGAACAGTATCTGGCATGAAAAGTACAATTTGAAAAAAAAAATTTTGTGCATAGGTGTTAATTTCACAACGTTTCATGTTTTTAGGTGTTGTAAACATGTGGTTGTATTTCTTATGAAAATTTATCTTACTTTTTTAAAACAAAGATTAAATGAATATAGGAGCAACCATCTGTCTGAGTACTGTGTATTATATAATTTCCTTACCAATGTGTGTGTGTGTGCGTGTGTGTGTGTGTAACTGCAGTTTCTTAATTCTAAATGCCAAATATGTTGTATGTGTCTGGAGAATGCGTAGACTATATAATTTCACATATTTCAAACTATAGTTAGAACTTTAACAGTGTTCAGGAATCATTTAAGCTTACATGGAAGTTTTATGTTTCCTAATTAGAACTATAGACACTGAAACGAAAAGAGCATTTTGCAATACGTAAAGCAAACGAAGACGTGTGTATGAAATATTTATCATTTTGTGTTAATCTCTCTCTCTCTCTCTCCTCTTTTGTTTCAAAATGTCAGGCAAGTTGTATTCCAGCCGGGCGGAGAACAACTTCAAAGACTCTTTACATCGTCTTACAAACAATTTGGACAACATGTCTGTAAAAGATTTGCATGAATGTTTTCATTTACATTTTTAAGGTTTTAAAGCCAGAGGCGCAAAGTAATGCCACTTTCATCCAGGATAATTACAGAAAGTTCCGGGGAAGTACTTACATTTTGCATTGTGACTGCTTGGTGGGAGCGGGGAAAGTGCTTTCTTGTGTTTCACCAATTGTTGTGTTGTGTGGAGATGCGTGTTCCTTTCCCTGCGTCCTAGACAGTAACGCAACGAAAGGTTTACCGTACTATGTGTTGTCATCTAGTGTGGGAGAACTAATAATAATAATAATAATAATAATAATAATAATAATAATAATAATAATAATAATAATAATAATAATAATAATAATAATAATAATATCATCATCATAATCATCAATAGATAATGAATATAATTCCAGAAAGACGAGGTACAGTGCAGTATTTGAGACGTCTGACAGCCAATCCAAATTCACCTGTATTCTTGTTATACAGTGATGGGCCACCTGACTTAAACTTCTTAAAAGGTATCCACAACTCCCAGGGCAGGTTGCTTTATAACTCTCTACACACAAGTAATGACCTTCAGCTGGTCTTGACTCTTGACAGTGAAGTAAACGATGCTTCAAGCGGGTTTTGTTCGCCGCTTTATGAATATGTGCACAGATTTGAAAGCCGTCAAGAGGAGCTCCCGAGCCTTGTTGTAATTCTCCAGTATGAGATGAACGCACCAAATACATATAGCTTAGTTAGATAAATAGGGTAATTAAAAAAAGCAGAAACGCGAACAATTTTCACCTTGTGTTATGTATGTGATATATCTCTTAATATGTCATTGCTGACTAGTTGTTGAAGCGCAGTAATATATTATATAAAACAACCTTTCTGGGAGAATTATGAGGTTTGGATATATATCTGGCAGGATACGCCGCTCGGAAATGATTATTTCTTCAGGCGATTGTGTCTAAAAGAAGAATAGATAGAATTAGGGAAAAATCGAATATGGCAAAAATGCAGCTACTGTGAATGGCACAAGTCATGCACGACGACACACCACGACTAGTCTAGTCTCAGTCATGGATGGGACAGACATGCACGACGACACACCACGACTAGTCTAGTCTCAGTCATGGATGGGACAGACATGCACGACGACACACCACGACTAGTCTAGTCTCAGTCATGGATGGGACAGACATGCACACAAAACTCCAGAGAATATGTGAGAAATCCATTCTGACCTTTCAGTTACCCCGGGAACAAGAGACTCCCCTCAAATATTGACAGTGAGATAGAGAGCCAAGATATACACCTGCATGTACAAGTAGACAGCCCATGCCTGTGTCTGCCAGCCTGAGTCTCTCAATTATTTACAGATTATGTGGGTCGCTGCTAACATGATGTTGTCAGGTGTCAGCAGAGTGAGCACCTCTTTCATTCAGCCTGTGATGGTCAGCGGGGGAGGCGATAAGTGTGATAGTAGGGCTCAAGTGAAGGTGCAAAAATTCTTTTATATTTTCCCTTAATCTTACTGAACTTCTGCGTATGAACAGGGGTCCCTACCACGGCGCCAGAAGAGCAACAAAAGCAATCCTAGGTTTTGTTTTATTTCACACAAAGTCCGATCGTTCGTCTTACTTTTAAGCAACGTGAACCTCTATCGGAGATTGTCCGTGCTAACTGTGTGGTCGTAATAGCATTTTACCGAACTAGGAAACACGAGGCTACATACAGTATACAGTGTATATCTCAACAGTCCATATACACACGGACTTCCAAATACAAACAATACCTCACTAGTCGGGAATCGAACCCTGGACCTCTATGCCGTGGTAGCGACCCTTGTTCACACGCACACTGAAATTCCACTGTAGGAGAAGATAAAATACACAATAAGAGGATCACTGTATTTTTCAATGGTGGGTTACAGACGGTCGTAATATACAATTCTCTCGGTTTTTTTTTTAGGGGGGGTGTTTTATCTTCTCCTACAAATGGATATCAGTGTTATGTGTCTCCATACCTGTGTTGTGTTATAAATATGTTCATCAGTACTTTCAATTTGTGT
>NW_024752403.1:0-21534 GCF_018991925.1 Homarus americanus
TTGTTATACTCGACCAGGGGACTTTGTTATACTCGATCAGGGGACTTTTTTATACTTGACAAGAGGACTTTGTTATACTCAATCCGGGGATATGTTATACTTGATCAGGGGACTTTGTTATACTCATCCAGGGGACTTTGTTATACTCAATTAGGGGCCTCTTTTATACTCGATGAGGGGGCTTTGTTAAACTCGATCAGGGGACTTTGCTATAGTCGACCAGGGTACTTTGTTATACTCGATTAGGGGACTTTGTTATACTCGACCAGGGGACTTTTTTATACTTGATCAGGGACTTTGTCATACTTGACCAGAGGCCATTGTTATACTCGATCGGGGGACTTTGTTATACTCGATGAGTGGACTTTCCTATATTTGACCAATGGACTTTGCTATACTCGATGAGGGGCCTTTGTTATAGTCGATCAGGGGACATTCTTATACTCGACAAGGGTACTTTGTTATACTCGATGAGGGGACTTTGTTATACTCGACCAGAGGACTTTATTAGAGGACTTTATTATACTCGATCAGGAGATATGTTATACTCGATCAGGGGACTTTGTTATATTCAAACAGAGGACTTTGTTCTACTCGACGAGGGGCCTTTGTTATACTCGATTAGAAAACTTTGTTATACTCGACCAGGAGAATTTGTTATATTCGATCAGGGGACTTTGTTATACTCGACCAGGGGACTTTGTTATACACGATCAGGGGACTTTGTTATACTTGACCAAGGCTTTTTTATACTTGGCCAATGGACTTTGTTATACTCAATGAGGGGCCTTTGTTATACTCGATCAGGGGACTTTGTTATACACGTCCAGGGGACTTTGTTAAACGCAATCAGGAGACTTTTTTTTACTCGACCAGAAGACTTTGTTATACTCGATCAGGGGATATGTTATACTCGTCCAGGGGACTTTGTTATACTCGATCAGGGGACTTTGTTATACGCGACCAGGGGACTTTTTTGAACTTGATTAGGGGACTTTGTCATACTCGATCAGTGGACTTTCCTATATATGACCAATGTTATAATCGATGAGGGTCCTTTGTTATACTCGATCAGGGGACTTTGCTATACTCGACAAGGGGACTTTGTTATACTCGATCAGGGGAGTTTGTTATACTCGACCAGAGGAATTTGTTATACTCGATCAAAGGATATGTTATACTCGATAGGGGAACTTTGTTATACTCAATCAGGGGACTTTTTTTTACTTGATTAGGGGACTTTTTTATACTCGATCAAAGGACTTTGTTATACTTGATCAGAGGACTTTGTTATACTCGACCAGGAGCCTTTGTTATACACGATTAGAAAAATTTGTTATACTCGACCAGGGGACTTTGTTATATTCCACCAGGGACTCTGTTATACTCGATCAGGGGATATGTTATACTCGATAAGGGGACTTTGTTATACTCGGTTCAGGGGACTTTGTTATACTCGTCCAGGGGGCTTTGTTATACTAGGATCAGGGGACTTTGTTATGCTTGATCAGGGTAATTTGTTCTACTCGATCAGGGCCCTTTGTTATACTCGACCAAGGGACTTTGTTATAATCGATTAGGTGACTTTGTTATGCTCGATCTGGGGACTTTGTTAAACTGGGCCACGAGACGTTGTTATACTCGATCAGGGGATTTTTGTTATACTCGATCAGGGGACTTTGTTATACTCGACCAGAGGCCTTTGTTATACTCGATCAGGGGACTTTGTTATACTCGACCACGGGACTTTGTTATCCTCGATTAGGCGGCTTTGTTATAATCGATTAGGGGACTTTGTTATACTCGATGAGGGGCCTTTGTTATACTCGACCAGAGGCCTTTGTTATACTAGGTCAGGGAACTTTGTTATACTCGATTAGGGGCCTTTTTTGGACTCGATGAGGGGCTTTTGTTATACTCGATCAGGAGACTTTGTTATACTTGATCAGGGGACCTACTTATACTCGAGCAGGGGGCTTTATTATACTCGAACAGGTGACTTTTTTAAACTCGACCAGAGGACTTTGTTAAACTCGACCAGGGGCTATGTTATACTTGATCAAGGGACTTTGTTATACTCGTCCAGGGGATTTTTTATACTTGACCAATGGACTTTGTTATACTCAATGAGGGGCCTTTTGTTATACTCGATCAGGTGACCTTGTTATATACGACCAGGGGACTTTGTTATACTTGATTAGGGGACTTTGTTATACTTGATCAGTGGACTTTGTTATACTCGACCTGGGGCCTTTGTTATACTCGATTAGACAACTTTGTTATACTCGACCAGGGGACTTTGTTATACTCCACCAGGGACTTTGTTATACTCGATCAGGGGACTTTGTTATACTCGGTTCAGGTGTCTTTGTTATACTCGTCCAGTGGGCTTTGTTATACTAGGATCAGGGGACTTTGTTATACTCGATCAGGGGAATTTGTTATATTTGATCAGAGGACTTTGTTATACTCGACCAGGGGCCTTTGATATACTCGATTAGAAAACTTTGTTATACTCGTCCAGGGGCCTTTGTTATACTCGATTAGAAAACTTTGCTATACTCGACCAGGGGACTTTGTTATACTCCACCAGGGACTTTGTTATACTCGATCAGGGGATATGTTATACTCGATCAGGGGCCTTTGTTATACTCGATTAGACAACTTTGTTATACTCGACCAGGGGACTTTTTTATACTCCACCAGGGACTTTGTTATACTCGATCAGGGGACTTTGTTATACTCGGTTCAGGTGTCTTTGTTATACTCGTCCAGTGGGCTTTGTTATACTAGGATCAGGGGACTTTGTTATACTCGATCAGGGGACTTTGTTATACACGACCAGGGGACTTTGTTATACGCAATCAAGGGACTTTTTTATCCTCGACCAGAGGACTTTGTTATACTCGATCAGGGGACTTTGTTATACTCAACCAGAGTACTTTGTTATACTCGATCAGGGGACTTAGTTATACTAAATCAAGGGACTTTGTTATACTCGAATAGGGGCCTTTGTTATGCTCGACCAGGGGACTTTGTTATACTCGATCAGGGGACATTGTTATACTCGACCAGGGGACTTTTTTATGCTTGATCAGGGGAGTTTGTCATACTCGATCAGTGGACTTTCCTATATTTGACCAATGGACTTTGCTATACTCGACCAGGGGACATTGTTATACTCGATCAGGGGACTTTGTTATACTCGACAGAGAACTTTGTTATACTCGATCAGGGGTTATGTTATACTCGATCAGGGGACTTTGTTATACTCGATTAGGTGACTTTGTTTTACTTGATTAGGGGACTTTTTTATACTCGATCAAAGGACTTTGTTATACTTGATCAGAAGACTTTGTTATACTCGACCAGGAGCCTTTGTTATACTCGATTAGAAAACTTTGTTATACTCGACCAGGGGACTTTGTTATACTCCACCAGGGACTCTGTTATACTCGATCAGGGGATATGTTATGCTCGATCAGGGGACTTTGTTATACTCGATTCAGGGGTTTTGTCTTACTCGATCAGGGTCCTTTTTTATACTCGACCAGGGGACTTTGTTATAATCGATTAGGGGACTTTGTTATGCTCGATCTGGGGACTTTGTTAAACTGGGCCACGAGACGTTGTTATACTCGATCAGGGGATTTTTGTTATACTCGATCAGGGGATTTTTGTTATACTCGATCAGGGGACTTTGCTATACTCAACCAGAGGACTTTGTTATACTCGATCAGGGGACTTTGTTATACTCAATCAGGGGACTTTGTTATGCTCGATCTGGGGACTTTGTTATCCTCGATCAGGGGACTTTGCTATACTCCACCATGGGACTTTGTTATACTCGATCAGGGGTCTTTGTTATACTCAACCAAGGGACTTTTTTATACTTGACCAATGGACTTTGTTGTACTAGATGAGAGGCCTTTGTTATACTCGATCTGGGGACTTTGTTATACTCGAGAAGGGGACTTTGTTACTCTCGATCAGGGGACTTTTTTATACTCGAACCAGAGGACTTTGTTATACCCGATCAGAGGACTTTGTTATACTCGACCAGGGGACTTTTTTATACTTGATCAATGGACTTTGTTATACTCAATGAGGGACCTTTGTTATACTCGATCAGGGGACTTTTTATACTTGACCAGAGGACTTTGTTATACTCGATTAGGGGATATGTTATACCCGATCAGTGGACTTTGTTATACTCGATTAGGGGCCTTTGTTTTACTCGATGAGGGGGCTTTGTTATACTCAACCAGGGGACTTTTTATAATCGATCAGGGAACTTTGTTATACTCAACCAGGGGACATTTTCAAAATTAAACAGGGGACTTTGTCATACTCGATCAGGGGAATTTTGTTATACTCGATCAGGGGATATGTTATATTCGATCAGGGGACTTTGTTATACTCAACCAGAGGACTTTGTTATACTCGATCAGGGGAGTTTGTTATACTCAATCAGGGGACTTTGTTATACACGATGAGGGGCTTTTGTTATCCTCGATCAGGGGACTTTGTTATACTCGACCAGGGGACTTTTTTATACTCGATCAGGGGACTTTGTTATACTCGACCAGAGGACTTTGTTTTACTCGATCAGGGGATATGTTATACTCGATGAGGGGACTTTGCTATACTTGATTAGGGGACTTTGTTATACTCGATCAGGGGAATTTTGTTATACTCGATCAGAGGACTTTGTTATACTCGACCAGGGGCCTTTGTTATACTCGATAAGAAAACTTTGTTATACTCGACCAGGGTACTTTGTTATACTCGATCAAGGGACTTTTGTTATACTCGATCAGGGGACTTTGTTATACTCGTCCAGGGGCCTTTGTTATACTCGATCAGGAGACTTTATTATACTCGTTAAGGGGACTTTGTTATACTCGATAAGGGGAATTTGTTATACTCGATAAGGGGACTTTGTTAGACTCGAACAGGGGACTTTGTTATACTCGACCAGGGGACTTTGTTATACTCGTCCAGGGGGCTTTGTTATACTCAGGGGACTTTCTTATACTCGATCAGGGTACTTTGTCTTACTCGATCAGGGCCCTTTGCTATACTCGACCAGGGGACTTTGTTATAATCGGTCAGGGGACTTTGTTATGCTCGATATGGGGACTTTGTTATACTGGGCCAGGGGACTTTTTTATGCTCGATCAGGGGACTTTGTTATACTCGATCAAGGGACTTTTGTTATACTCGATCAGGGGACATTGTTATACTCGATCACCGGACTTTGTTATACTCGATAAGGGGTCTTTGTAATACTCTATAAGGGGAATTTGTTATACTCGATAAGGGGACTTTGTTAGACTCGAACAGGGGACTTTGTTATACTCGACCAGGGGACTTTGTTATACTCGATTAGGCGGCTTAGTTATACTCGATCAGTGACTTTGTTATACTCGATGAGGGGCTTTTCTTATACTTGATCAGGGGCCTTTGTTATACTAGATCAGTGGACTTTGTTATACTCGATTAGGGGCCTTTTTTGGACTCGATCAGGGGCCTTTGTTATACTCGATCAGGGGACTTTCTTATACCCGATCAAGGGACTTTCTTATACCCGAGCAGGGGGCTTTGTTATACTCGATGAGGGGACTTTGTTATATTCGATGAGGAGGTTTTGTTATACTCGGCAGGGGACTTTGCTATACTCGACCAGGGGACTTTGTTATATTCGATCAGGGGACTTGCTATACTCGACCAGGGGACTTTTCTATACCTGACCAATGGACTTTGTTATACTAGATGAGAGGCCTTTGTTATACTTGATCAATGGACTTTGTTATACTCAATGAGTGACCTTTGTTATAGTCGATCAGGGGACTTTTTTATACTCGACCAGAGGACTTTGTTATACTCGATGAGGGGATATGTTATACTCGATCACTGGACTTTGTTATACTCGATTAGGGGCCTTTGTTTTACTCGATGAGGGGGCTTTGTTATACTCGACCAAGGGACTTTTTCAAAATTAAACAGGGGACTTTGTCATACTCGATCAGGGGAATTTTGTTATACTCGATCAGGGGATATGTTATATTCGATCAGGGGACTTTGTTATACTCAACCAGAGGACTTTGTTATACTCGATCAGGGGACTTTGTTATACTCAATCAGGGGACTTTGTTATGCTTGATCTGGGGACTTTGTTAACCTCGATCAGGGGACTTTGCTATACTCGACCAGAGGACTTTGTTATACTCGATCAGGGGTCTTTGTTATACTCAACCAGGGGACTTTTTTATACTTGACCAATGGACTTTGTTATACTAGATGAGAGGCCTTTGTTATACTCGATCTGGGGACTTTGTTATACTCGAGAAGGGGACTTTTTTATACTCGATCAAGGGCTTTGTTATACTCGACCAGTGGACTTTGTTATACTCGATCAGGGGATGTGTTATACTCGATGAGGGGACTTTGCTGTACTTGATTAGGGGACTTTGTTATACTCGATCAGGGGAATTTTGTTATACTCGATCAGAGGACTTTGTTATACTCGACCTGGGGCCTTTGTTATACTCGATAAGAAAACTTTGTTATACTCGACCAGGGTACTTTGTTATACTCGATCACTAGACTTTGTTATACTCGTTAAAGGGACTTTGTTATACTCGATAAGGGGAATTTGTTATACTCGATAAGGGGACTTTGTTAGACTCGAACAGGGGACTTTGTTATACTCGACCAGGGAGCATTGTTATACTCGATTAGGCGGATTTGTTATTCTCGATCAGGGGACTTTGTTATACTCGATCAGGGGCCTTTGTTATACTCGAGAAGGGGGCTATGTTAAACTCGACCAGGGGACTTTGTTATACTCGATCTGGAGGCTTTGTTATTCTCGATCAGGGGACTTTGCTATACTCGACCAGGGGACTTTGTTATACTCGATCAGGGGTCTTTGTTATACTCGACCAGGGGACTTTTTTATACTTGACCAATGGACTTTGTTATACTCGATGATAGGCTTTTGTTGTACTCGATCTGGCGACTTTATTATACTCGAGCAGGGGACTTTGTTATACTCCATCAGGGGACTTTGTTATACTCAATCAGGGGACTTTGTTATACTCGATTAGGGCCCATTGTTATACTCGATGAGAGGGCTTTGTTATACTCGACCAGGGGACTTTGTTATACTCGATCAGGGGACTTTGTTATACTCGACCAGGGGACTTTTTTATAATTAATCAGGGAAGTATATTTGACCAATGGACTTTGCTATACTCGATGAGGGGCTTTTGTTATACTCGATCTGGGGACTTTGTTATTATCGATCAGGAGACTTTGTTATACTCGATCATGGGACTTTGTTATACTTGATTAGGGGACTTTGTTATACTCGATCAGGGGACTTTGTTATACTCGATCAGAAGACTTTGTTATACTCGACGAGGGGACTTTGCTATACTCGATCAGGGGACTTTGATATACTCGATCAGGGACTTTGTTATACTCGTCCAGGGGGCTTTGATATACTAGGATCAGGGGACTTTGTTATTCTCGACCAGGGGACTTTGTTATACTCCACCAGGGGACATTGTTATACTCGATCAGGGGACTTTTTTATACTCGACCAGAGGACTTTGTTATACTCAATCAGGGGATATGTTATACTTGATCAGGGACTTTGTTATACTCAACCAGGGGACTTTGTTATACTCGACCAGGGGACTTTGCTATAGTCGACCAGGGGACTTTGTTATACTCGATTAGGGGACTTTGTTATACTCGACCAGGGGACTTTTTTATACTTGATCAGGGGACTTTGTCATACTTGACCAGAGTATAACAATGCTTTCTAATCGAGTATAACAAAGTCCTCTGATCGAGTATAACAAAGTCCCCTTATCGAGTATAACAAATTCCCCTAATCGAATATAACAAAGTCCCTTGATCGAGTATAACAAAACCCCCTGGTCGAGTAAAACAAAGTTTTCTAATCGAGTATAACAAAAGTCATCAGTATAATGCATCCCTGATCGACATAACAAAGTCCTGTCGAAATATAACAAAGTCGCTGTCAGTGTGGCGCGTGAAGTCACCTCTGGTCGAGGATCACAACAAGGTCACGATCGGCTATAACAAAGTCTAGTCGAGGTACAACAAAATCATCGTTATAACAAAAGGCCCTCATCGAGGTATGGCAAGGCCGTGGTCCAAATATAGAAAGATCAGCTGATCGGTATGACAAAGTTCCCTGATTAATTATAAAAAAGTTCTCTGGTCGAGTATAACAATGTTCCTTGATCGAGTATAACAAAGACCACTGGTCATGTATAACAAAGCCCCCTCATCGAGTATAACAAAGGCCCCTAATCGAGTATAACAAAGTCCCCTGATTGACTATAACATATCCCCTGTTCGAGTATAAGAAAGTCCCCTGATCGAGTATAACAAAGCCTCCTAATCAAGTATAACAAAGTCCCCTGATCGAGTATAAGAAAGCCCCCTGCTCGAGTATCAGAAAGTCCCCTGATCGAGTATAACAAAGTCCCTAGATCGAGTATAACAACGGCCCCTCATCGAGTATAACAAAGTCCATTGGTCAAGTATAAAAAAGTCCCCTGGTCGAGTATAACAAAGTCCCCTGATCGAGTATAACAAAGTCCCCTGATCGAGTTTAGCAAAGTCCCCTGATCGAGTATAACAAAGCCTCCTGATCGAGTATAACAAAGTCCCCTGATCGAGTATAACAAAGCCCACTGCTCGAGTATAAGAAAGTCTCATCATCGAGTATAACAAAGTCCCCTTCTCGAGCATAACAAAGTCCCTAGATCGAGTATAACAAAGGCCCCTCATCAAGTACAACAAATTCCATTGGTCAAGTATAAAAAAGTCCCCTGGTCGAGTATAACAAAGTCATCTGATCGAGTATAACAAAGTCCCCTGATCGAGTATAACAAAACCTCCTGATCGAGTATAACAAAGTCCCCTGATCGAGTATTAAAAGCCCCCTGCTCGAGTATAAGAAAGTCCCTTGATCGAGTATAACAAAGTCCCCTGATTGAGTATAACAAAGTCCCCTGGTCGAGTATAACAAAGGCCCCTCATCGATTATAACAAAGTCCATTGGTCAAGTATAAAAAAGTCCCCTGGTCGAGTATAACAAAGCCCCCTCATCGAGTATAACAAAGGCCCCTAATCCAGTATAACAAAGTCCCTGATTGAGTATAACAAAGTAACCTGATCGAGTATAACATATCCCCTGATCGAGTATAACAAAGTCCTCTGGTCGAGTATAAAAAAGTCCCCTAATCGAGTATAACAAAGTCCCCTTCTCAAGTATAACAAAGTCCCTAGATCGAGCATAACAAAGACCCCTCATCGAGTATAACAAAGTCCATTGGTCAAGTATAAAAAAGTCCCCTGGTCGTGTATAACAAAGTCCCCTGATCGAGTATAACAAAGTCCCCTGGTCGAGTATAGCAAAGTCCCCTGGTCCAGTATAACAAAGTCCTTTGACCGAGTATAACATATCCCCTGCTTGAGTATAACAACGTCTCCTGGCCCAGTATAACAAAGTCCCCAGATCGAGCATAACAAAGTCCCCTTATCGATTATAACATAGTCCCTGACCGAGTATAACAAAGGCCTCTGGTCGAGTATAACAAAGACCCCGGGTCGAGAATAACAAAGTCCCCTGATACTAGTATAACAAAGTCCCCTAATCGAGTATAAAAAGTCCCATGGCCCAGTATATCAAAGTCCCCATATCGAGCATAACAAAGTCCCCTGGTCGATTATAACAAAGTCCCCTGGTCCAGTAAAACAAAGCCCCCTGATCGATTATAACAAAGTCCCCTGGTCCAGTATAACAAAGTCCCCTGATCGAGTATAACATATCCACCTGATCGAGTATAACAAAGTCCCCTGATCCAGTACAACAAAGTCCCCTGGTCCAGTAAAACAAAGCCTCCTGATCGATGATAACAAAGTCCCCTGGACCAGTATAACAAAGTCCCCTGATCGAGTATAACATATCCACCTGATCGAGTATAACAAATTCCCCTGACCGTGTATTACAAAGGCATCTGAGCGAGTATAACAAAGTCCCCTGATCGAGTATAACAAAGTCGCCTGATCGAGTATAACTAAGTCCCCTGGTCCAGTATAACAAAGTCCCCTGATCGAGTATAACAAAGTCCCCTGATCGATTATAACAAAGTCCCCTGGTCGAGTATAACAAAGGGCCCTGATCGAGCAAGACAAAGTCCCCTGATCGAGTAAAACAAAGTCCCCTGATCCTAGTATAACAAAGCCCACTGGACAAGTATACCAAAGTCCCCTGAACCGAGTACAACAAAGTCCCCTGATCGAGTATAACATATCCCCTGATCGAGTATAACACAGTCCTCTGATCGAGTATAACAAAGTCCCCTGATCGAGTATAACAAAGTCCCCTAATCATGTATAACAAAGTCACCTGATCGAGTAAAACCTATCCCCTGATCGAGTATAACAATGTCCTCTGGTCGAATATAACAAAGTCCACTGATCGAGTATAACAAAGTCCCCTGGTCCAGTATAACAAAGTACTCAGATCGAGTATAACAAAGGCCCCTCATCGAAATAAAAAATTCCCCTTATCGAGTATAACAAAGACCCCTTAACGAGTATAACAAAGTCCGGTGATCGAGTATAACAAAGGCCCCTTGTCGAGTATAACAAAGTCCCCTGATCGAGTATAACAAAAGTCCCTTGATCGAGTATAAAAAAGTCCCATGGTCCAGTATAACAAAGTCCGCTGATCGAGTATAAAAAAGTCCCCTGGCCCAGTATAATAAAGTCCGCATATCGAGCATAACAAAGTCCCCTGATCGATTATAACAAAGTCCCCTGGACGAGTATAGAAAAGGGCCATGTTCGAGTAGGACAAAGTCCCCTGATCGAGTATAACAATGTCCCCTGACCGAGTATAACAAAGCCCCCTGGACGAGTATAACAAAGTCCCCTGACCGAGTATAACAAAGTCCCTGATCGAGTATAACAAAGTCCCCTGGACCAGTATAACAAAGTCCCCTGATCGAGTATAACAAAAGTCCCCTGATCGAGTATAACAAAGTCCCCTGATTGAGTATACCAAAGTCCCCTGATCGAGTATAACAAGGTCCTCTGGGTGAGTATAACAAAGTCGCCTGATCGAGTATAACATATCCCCTGATCGAGTAAAACAAAGTCCTCTGGTCGAGTATAAAAAAGTCCCCTTCTCGAGTATAACAAAGTCTCTAGATCGAGTATAACAAAGGCCCCTCATCGAGTATAACAAAGTCCATTGGTCAAGTGTAAAAAAGTCCCGTGGTCGATTATACAAAGTCCCCTTATCGAGTTTAACAAAGTCCCCTGGTCGAGTATAGCAAAGTCCCCTGATCGAGTATAACAAAGCCTCCTGATCGAGTATAACAAAGTCCCCTGGTCGAGTATAACAAAGTCCCCTGGTCCAGTATAACAAAGTCCCCTGATCGAGTATAACATATCCCCTGCTCGAGTATAACAACGTCTCCTGGCCCAGTATAACAAAGTCCCCAGATCGAGCATAACAAAGTCCCCTGATCGATTATAACAAAGTCCCCTGGTCGAGTATAGCAAAGGGTCCTGATCGAGTAAGACAAAGTCCCCTGATCGAATAAAACAAAGTCCCCTGACCGAGTATAACAAAGCCCCCTGGACGAGTATAACAAAGTCCCCTGACCGAGTATAACAAAGTCCCTGATCGAGTATAACAAAGTCCCCTGGTCCAGTATAACAAAGGCCTCTGGGCGAGTATAACAAAGTCCCTTGGTCGAGAATAACAAAGTCCCCTGATCCTAGTATAACAAAGCCCCCTGGACGAGTATAACAAAGTCCCCTGATCGAGTATAACAAAGTCTCCTGATCGAGTATAACAAAGTCCCCTGGCCCAGTATAACAAAGTTCCAGATCGAGTATAACAAAGTCCTCTGATCGAGTATAACAAAGTCTCCTGGTCGACTATAACAAAGGGCCCTGATCGAGTAAGACAAAGTCCCCTCATCGAGTAAAACAAAGTCCCCTGACCGAGTATAACAAAGTCCCTGATCGAGTATAACAAAGTCCCCTGGACCAGTATAACAAAGTCCCCTGATCGAGTATAACAAAAGTCCCCTGATCGAGTATAACAAAGTCCCCTGATTGAGTATACCAAAGTTCCCTGATCGAGTATAACAAGGTCCTCTGGGTGAGTATAACAAAGTCCCCTGATCGAGTATAACATATCCCCTGATCGATTAAAACAAAGTCCTCTGGTCGAGTATAAAAAAGTCCCTTTCTCGAGTATAACAAAGTCTCTAGATCGAGTATAACAAAGGCCCCTCATCGAGTATAACAAAGTCCATTGGTCAAGTATAAAAAAGTTCCGTGGTCGAGTATACAAAGTCCCCTTATCGAGTTTAACAAAGTCCCCTGGTCGAGTATAGCAAAGTCCCCTGATCGAGTATAACAAAGCCTCCTGATCGAGTATAACAAAGTCCCCTGGTCGAGTATAACAAAGTCCCCTGGTCCAGTATAACAAAGTCCCCTGATCGAGTATAACATATCCCCTGCTCGAGTATAACAACGTCTCCTGGCCCAGTATAACAAAGTCCCCAGATCGAGCATAACAAAGTCCCCTGATCGATTATAACAAAGTCCCCTGGTCGAGTATAGCAAAGGGTCCTGATCGAGTAAGACAAAGTCCCTGATCGAATAAAAACAAAGTCCCCTGACCGAGTACAACAAAGCCCCCTGGACAGGTATAACCATCCCTGACCGAGTATAACAAAGTCCCTGATCGAGTATAACAAAGTCCCCTGGTCAGTATAACAAAGGCCTCTGGGCAGCAGAGTATAACAAAGTCCTTGGTCGAGAATAACAAAGTCCCCTGATCCTAGTATAACAAAGCCCCCTGGACGAGTATAACAAAGTCCCCTGATCGAGTATAACAAAGTCTCCTGATCGAGTATAACAAAGTCCCCTGGCCCAGTATAACAAAGTTCCAGATCGAGTATAACAAAGTCCTCTGATCGAGTATAACAAAGTCTCCTGGTCGACTATAACAAAGGGCCCTGATCGAGTAAGACAAAGTCCCCTCATCGAGTAAAACAAAGTCCCCTGATCCTAGTATAACAAAGCCCACTGGACAAGTATAACAAAGTCCCCTAAACCGAGTATAACAAAGTCCCCTGATCGAGTATAACATATCCCCTAATCGTGTATAACAAAGTCCCCTAATCAAGTATAACAAAGTCCCCAGATCGAAAATAACAAAGTCCCCTGATCGAGTATAACAAATTCCCCTTATCGAATATAACAAAGTCCCTTGATCGAGTATATCAAAATCCCCTGGTCGAGTATAACAAAGTTTTCTAATCGAGTATAACAAAGTCCTCTGATCGAGTATAACAAAGTCCCCTTATCGAGTATAACAAATTCCCCAAATCGAATATAACAAAGTCCCTTGATCGAGTAGAACAAAATCCCCTGGTCGAGTATAACAAAGTTTTCTAATCGAGTATAACAAAGTCCTCTCATCGAGTATAACAAAGTCCCCTGATCGAGTATAACAAAGTCCACTAATCAAGTATAACAAAGTCCGCTGATCGAGTGTAACAAAGTCCTCTGGCCGAGTATAAAAAAGTCCCCTGATCGAGTATAACAAAGTCCCCTGGTCGAGTACAACAAAGTCCCCTCATCGTTTATAACAAAAGCCCCTCATCGAGTATAGCAAAGTCCATTGGTCAAATATAGGAAAGTCAACTGATCGAGTATGACAAAGTTCCCTGATTAATTATAAAAAAGTTCCCTGGTCGAGTATAACAATGTTCCCTGATCGAGTATAACAAAGTCCCCTGATCGAGTATAACAAAGTCCCCTGGTCGAGTACAACAAAGTCCCCTCATCGTTTATAACAAAAGCCCCTCATCGAGTATAGCAAAGTCCATTGGTCAAATATAGGAAAGTCAACTGATCGAGTATGACAAAGTTCCCTGATTAATTATAAAAAAGTTCCCTGGTCGAGTATAACAATGTTCCCTGATCGAGTATAACAAAGACCCCTGGTCAAGTATAACAAAGCCCCCTCATCGAGTATAACAAAGGCCCATAATCGAGTATAACAAAGTCCCCTGATTGACTATAACATATCCCCTGATCGAGTATAAGAAAGTCCCCTATCGAGTATAACAAAGCCTCCTAATCGAGTATAACAAAGTCCCCTGATCGAGTATAAGAAAGCCCCCTGCTCGAGTATAAGAAAGTCCCCTGATCGAGTATAAGAAAGTCCCTAGATCGAGTATAACAACGGCCCCTCATCGAGTATAACAAAGTCCATTGGTCAAGTATAAAAAAGTCCCCTGGTCGAGTATAACAAAGTCCCCTGATCGAGTATAACAAAGTCCCCTGATCGAGTATAGCAAAGTCCCCTGATCGAGTATAACAAAGCCTCCTGATCGAGTATAACAAAGTCCCCTGATCGAGTATAACAAAGCCCCCTGCTCGAGTATAAGAAAGTCTCCTCATCGAGTATAACAAAGTCCCCTTCTCGAGCATAACAAAGTCCCTAGATCGAGTATAACAAAGGCCCCTCATCGAGTACAACAAAGTCCATTGGTCAAGTATAAAAAAGTCGCCTGGTCGAGTATAACAAAGTCCCCTGATCGAGTATAACAAAACCTCCTGATCGAGTATAACAAAGTCCCCTGATCGAGTATTAAAAGCCCCCTGCTCGAGTATAAGAAAGTCCCTTGATCGAGTATAACAAAGTCCCCTGATCGAGTATAACAAAGTCCCCTGGTCGAGTATAACAAAGGCCCCTCATCGATTATAACAAAGTCCATTGGTCAAGTATAAAAAAGTCCCTGGTCGAGTATAACAAAGCCCCCTCATCGAGTATAACAAAGGCCCCTAATCCAGTATAACAAAGTCCCTGATTGAGTAGATCAAAGTCCCCTGATCGAGTATAACAAAGTCCTCTGGTTGAGTATAACAAAGTTCCCTGATCGAGTATAACATATCCCCTGATCGAGTATAACAAAGTCCTCTGGTCGAGTATAAAAAAGTCCCCTGATCGTGTATAACAAAGTCCCCTTCTCAAGTATAACAAAGTCCCTAGATCGAGCATAACAAAGACCCCTCATCGAGTATAACAAAGTCCATTGGTCAAGTATAAAAAAGTCCCCTGGTCGTGTATAACAAAGTGCCCTGATCGAGTATAACAAAGTCCCCTGGTCGAGTATAGCAAAGTCCCCTCATCGAGTATAACAAAGCCTCTTGATCGAAGATAACAAAGTCCCCTGGTCCAATATAACAAAGTCCCCTGACCGAGTATAACATATCCCCTGCTTGAATATAACAACGTCTCCTGGCCCAGTATAACAAAGTCCCCAGATCGAGCATAACAAAGTCCCCTGATCGATTATAACAAAGTCCTCTGGTCGAGTATAACAAAGGGCCCTGATCGAGTAAGACAAAGTCCCCTAATCGAGTATAACAAAGTCACCTGATCCTAGTATAACAAAGCCCACTAGACGAGATAACAAAGTCCCCTCATCGAGTATAACATATCCCCTGATCGAGTATAACAAAGTCCCTGGTGGAGTATAACAAAGTTTTCTAATCGAGTTTGACAAATGCCCCTGGTCAAGTATAACAAAGGCCCCTCATCGTGTATAACAAAGTCCATTGGTCAAGTATAAAAAACTCCCCTGATCGAGTATAACAAAGCCCCTTGCCCGAGTATAAGAAAGTCCCCTGATCGAGTATCACAAAGTCCCCTGATTGAGTATAACAAAGGCCCGTGATCGAGTCTGAAAAATGCCCCTAATCGATTATAACAAAGTCCCCTTATCTAGTATAACAAAGGCCCCTCATCGAGTATAACAAAGGCCCCTCATCGAGTATAACAAAGTCCCCTGGTCGAGTATAACAAAGTCCCCTGTTCGAATCTAACAAAGTCCCCTTATCGAGTAATAACAAATTCCCCTTATCGAGTATAACAAGGTCCCCTTATCGAGTATAACAAAGTCCGGTGATCGAGTATAACAAAGGCCCCTGGTTGAGTATAACAAAGTCCCCTGATCTAGTATAACAAAAGTCCCCTGATCGAGTATAATAAAGTCCTCTGATCGAGTATAAAAAAGTCCCCTGGCCCAGCACAACAAAGTCCCCATATCGAGCATAACAAAGCCCCCTGATCGATTATAACAAAGTCCCCTGGTCGAGTATAGCAAAGGGCTCTGATCGAGTAAGACAAAGTCCTTGATCGAGTATAACAAAGCCCCCTGAACGAGTATAACAAATTCCCCTGATCGAGTATAACAAAGTCCCCAGATCGAGTATAACAAAGGCCCCTCATCGAGTATAACAAAGTACATTGGTCAAGTATCAAAGACCCCTGGTCGAGTATAACAAAGTCCCCTGATGCAGTATAACAAAGTCCCCTGATCGAGTATAACAGAGCCTCCTGATCGAGTATAACAAAGTCTCCTGATCTAGTATAACAAAGGCCCCTGATCGAGTATAACAAAGTCCCTCATCGAGTATAACAAAGTCCTTGGACGAGTATAACAAGGTCCCCTGTTCGTGTCTACCAAAGTCCCCTTATCGAGTATAACAAATTACCCTTATCGAATATAACAAAGTCCCTTGATCGAGTATAACAAAATCCCCTGGTCGAGTATAACAAAGTTTTCTAAACGAGTATAACAAAGTCCTCTGATCGAGTATAACAAAGTCCCCTTATCGAGTATAACAAATTCCCCTTATCGAATATAACAAAGTCCCTTGATCGAGTATAACAAAATCCCCTGGTCGAGTATAACAAAGTTTTCTAATCCAGTATAACAAAGTCCTCTGATCGAGTATAACAAAGTCCTCTAATCAAGGATAACAAAGTCCGCTGATCGAGTGTAACAAAGTCCTCTGGTCGAGTATAACAAAGTCCCCTGATCGAGCATAACAAAGTCCCCTGGTCGAGTACAACAAAGTCCCCTCATCGTTTATAACAAAAGCCCCTCATCGAGTATAGCAAAGTCCATTGGTCAAATATAGGAAAGTCAACTGATCGAGTATGACAAAGTTCCCTGATTAATTATAAAAAAGTTCCCTGGTCGAGTATAACAATGTTCCCTGATCGAGTATAAGAAAGACCCCAGGTCAAGTATAACAAAGCCCCCTCATCGAGTATAACAAAGGCCCCTAATCGAGTATAACAAAGTCCCCTGATTGACTATAACATATCCCCTGATCGAGTATAAGAAAGTCCCCTGATCGAGTATAACAAAGCCTCCTAATCGAGTATAACAAAGTCCCCTGATCGAGTATAACAAAGCCCCCTGCTCGAGTATAAGAAAGTCCCCTGATTGAGTATAACAAAGTCCCTAGATCGAGTATAACAAAGTCCCCTGGTCGAGTATAGCAAAGTCCCCTGATCGAGTATAACAAAGCCTCTTGATCGAAGATAACAAAGTCCCCTGGTCCAATATAACAAAGTCCCCTGACCGAGTATAACATATCCCCTGCTTGAATATAACAACGTCTCCTGGCCCAGTATTACAAAGTCCCCAGATCGAGCATAACAAAGTCCCCTGATCGATTATAACAAAGTCCTCTGGTCGAGTATAACAAAGGGCCCTGCTCGAGTAAGACAAAGTCCCCTAATCGAGTATAACAAAGTCACCTGATCCTAGTATAACAAAGCCCACTAGACGAGTATAACAAAGTCCCCTCATCGAGTATAACATATCCCCTGATCGAGTATAACAAAGTCCCTGGTGGAGTATAACAAAGTTTTCTAATCGAGTTTGACAAATGCCCCTGGTCAAGTATAACAAAGGCCCCTCATCGTGTATAACAAAGTCCATTGGTCAAGTATAAAAAAGTCCCCTAATCGAGTATAACAAAGCCCCTTGCCCGAGTATAAGAAAGTCCCCTGATCGAGTATCACAAAGTCCCCTGATTGAGTATAACAAAGGCCCGTGATCGAGTCTGAAAAATGCCCCTAATCGATTATAACAAAGTCCCCTGATCTAGTATAACAAAGGCCCCTCATCGAGTACAACAAAGGCCCCTCATCGAGTATAACAAAGTCCCCTGGTCGAGTATAACAAAGTCCCCTGTTCGAATCTAACAAAGTCCCCTTATCGAGTAATAACAAATTCCCCTTATCGAGTATAACAAGGTCCCCTTATCGAGTATAACAAAGTCCGGTGATCGAGTATAACAAAGGCCCCTGGTTGAGTATAACAAAGTCCCCTGATCGAGTATAACAAAAGTCCCCTGATCGAGTATAATAAAGTCCTCTGATCGAGTATAAAAAAGTCCCCTGGCCCAGCACAACAAAGTCCCCATATCGAGCATAACAAAGCCCCCTGATCGATTATAACAAAGTCCCCTGGTCGAGTATAGCAAAGGGCTCTGATCGAGTAAGACAAAGTCCTTGATCGAGTATAACAAAGCCCCCTGAACGAGTATAACAAATTCCCCTGATCGAGTATAACAAAGTCCCCAGATCGAGTATAACAAAGGCCCCTCATCGAGTATAACAAAGTACATTGGTCAAGTATCAAAGACCCCTGGTCGAGTATAACAAAGTCCCCTGATGCAGTATAACAAAGTCCCCTGATCGAGTATAACAGAGCCTCCTGATCGAGTATAACAAAGTCTCCTGATCTAGTATAACAAAGCCCCCTGATCGAGTATAACAAAGTCCCTCATCGAGTATAACAAAGTCCTTGGACGAGTATAACAAGGTCCCCTGTTCGTGTCTACCAAAGTCCCCTTATCGAGTATAACAAATTACCCTTATCGAATATAACAAAGTCCCTTGATCGAGTATAACAAAATCCCCTGGTCGAGTATAACAAAGTTTTCTAAACGAGTATAACAAAGTCCTCTGATCGAGTATAACAAAGTCCCCTTATCGAGTATAACAAATTCCCCTTATCGAATATAACAAAGTCCCTTGATCGAGTATAACAAAATCCCCTGGTCGAGTATAACAAAGTTTTCTAATCCAGTATAACAAAGTCCTCTGATCGAGTATAACAAAGTCCTCTAATCAAGTATAACAAAGTCCGCTGATCGAGTGTAACAAAGTCCTCTGGTCGAGTATAACAAAGTCCCCTGATCGAGCATAACAAAGTCCCCTGGTCGAGTACAACAAAGTCCCCTCATCGTTTATAACAAAAGCCCCTCATCGAGTATAGCAAAGTCCATTGGTCAAATATAGGAAAGTCAACTGATCGAGTATGACAAAGTTCCCTGATTAATTATAAAAAAGTTCCCTGGTCGAGTATAACAATGTTCCCTGATCGAGTATAAGAAAGACCCCTGGTCAAGAATAACAAAGCCCCCTCATCGAGTATAACAAAGGCCCCTAATCGAGTATAACAAAGTCCCCTGATTGACTATAACATATCCCCTGATCGAGTATAAGAAAGTCCCCTGATCGAGTATAACAAAGCCTCCTGATCGAGTATAACAAAGTCCCCTGATCGAGTATAACAAAGCCCCCTGCTCGAGTATAAGAAAGTCCCCTGATCGAGTATAACAAAGTCCCTAGATCGAGTATAACAAAGGCCCCTCATCGAGTATAACAAAGTCCATTGGTCGAGTATAACAAAGGCCCCTTATCGAGTATAACAAAGTTCATTGGTCAAGTATAAAAAAGTCCCCTGGTCGAGTATAACAAAGCCCCCTCATCGAGTATAACAAAGGCTCCTAATCGAGTATAACAAAGTCCCTTGATTGAGTATAACAAAGTCCCCTGATCGAGTATAACAAAGTACTCTGGTTGAGTATAACAAAGTTCCCTGATCGATTATAACATATCCCCTGATCGAGTATAACAAAGTCCTCTGGTCGAGTATAAAAAAGTGCCCTGATCGAGTATAACAAAGTCCCTTTCTCGAGTATAACGAGTATAACAAAGTCCCTAGATCGAGCATAACAAAGACCCCTCATTGAGTATAACAAAGTCCATTGTTCAAGTATAAAAAAGTCCCCTGGTCGTGTATAACAAAGTCCTCTGATCGAGTATAATAAAGTCCCCTGGTCGAGTATAGCAAAGTCCCCTGATCGAGTATAACAAAGCCTCCTGATCGAATATAACAAAGTCCCATGGTCCAGTATACCAAAGTCCCCAGATCGAGTATAACATATCCCCTACTCGAGTATAACAACGTCTCCTGGCCCAGTATAACAAAGTCCCCAGATCGAGCATAACAAAGTCCCCTGATCAAATATAACAAAGTCCCCTGGTCGAGTATAACAAAGGGCTCTGATCGAGTAGGACAAAGTCCCCTAATCGAGTATAACAAAGTCCCCTGATCCTAGTATAACAAAGCCCCCTGAACGAGTATAACAAATTCCCCTGATCGAGTATAACAAAGTTCCCAGATCGAGTATAACAAAGGCCCCTCATCGAGTATAACAAAGTACATTGGTCAAGTATCAAAGACCCCTGGTCGAGTATAACAAAGTCCCCTGATGGAGTATAACAAAGTCCCCTGATCGAGTATAACAGAGCCTCCTGATCGAGTATAACAAAGTCTCCTGATCTAGTATAACAAAGGCCCCTGATCGAGTATAACAAAGGCCCCTCATCGAGTATAACAAAGTCCTTGGACGAGTATAACAAAGTCCCCTGTTCGTGTGTAACAAAGTCCCCTTATCGAGTATAACAAATTACCCTTATCGAATATAACAAAGTCCCCTGATCGAGTATAACAAAGTCCCTAGATCGAGTATAACAAAGGCCCCTCATCGAGTATAACAAAGTCCATTGGTCAAGTATAAAAAAGTCCCCTGATCGAGCATAACAAAGTCCCCTGATCGAGTATAAAAAGCCCCCTCCTCGAATATAAGAAAGTCCCCTGATCGAGTATAACAAACTCCCCTGGTCAAGTATAACAAAGGCCCCTTATCGAGTATAACAAAGTCCATTGGTCAAGTATAAAAAGTCCCCTGGTCGAGTATAACAAAGCCCCCTCATCGAGTATAACAAAGGCTCCTAATCGAGTATAACAAAGTCTCCTGATTGAGTATAACAAAGTCCCAAGATCCAGTATAACAAAGTACTCTGGTTGAGTATAACAAAGTACTCTGGTCGAGTATAAAAAAGTACCCTGATCGAGTATAACAAAGTCCCCTTCTCGAGTATAACAAAGTCCCTAGATCGATTATAACATATCCCCTGATCGAGTATAACAAAGTCCTCTGGTCGAGTATAAAAAAGTGCCCTGATCGAGTATAACAAAGTCCCCTTCTCGAGTATAACAAAGTCCCTAGATCGAGCATAACAAAGACCCCTCATCGAGTATAACAAAGTCCATTGTTCAAGTATAAAAAAGTCCCCTGGTCGTGTATAACAAAGTCCTCTGATCGAGGATAACAATGTCCCCTGGTCGAGTATAGCAAAGTCCCCTGATCGAGTATAACAAAGCCTCCTGATCGAATATAACAAAGTCCCATGGTCCAGTATAACAAAGTCCCCAGATCGAGTATAAC